>NC_142791.1:290000-307500 GCF_988280905.1 Pimephales promelas | reverse complement strand
AGAAAATTTCAAATGGCATTTAGAGGCTTTTGCATCTGAACTCTTCATATGGTCTTTGTAAAGTCATAGAACAACATTTACAAAAAACCACCTCTACAATTTGTTAATCCGATCAATCGCGTTTGGTTATCCGCTCTAATATCTTTTCGTTCTACATTTTGGGACTTTATATCTCCTCGTAGACGGCAATAACCGAAACTCAGTGTGCATTGGGTGAGAGTCTCCATTTAAAACTGATGAAGGCCATTCTCTGTAACTGTGTGGTATATAGGGATGCCACTACAGGTTTAGACTCACCTTTGATCAAATTCTACTATCCGGTCTAACTGTAGGGCCCTTTAAAATCGGATTTATTTTTTCCCAAATTCCATTTTATTTTTTCCCAAATTCCGTTTTTTCCGTTTTAATTTTTGCAAATTCCGTTTTTTCCGTTTTATTTTTAGGGAATTCAGTTTTTTTTTACCCCTTAATGTTATTTTTGTTGTAAAAAGAGCTTTTAATGTTGCTTTTAATGTTAATGATTAAAATGTACACAAAAAAAATAGGAATTTACTCTTAAAATGACAAATACTGCATGATGCAACATAACACTGCACTCTAAGTACTTCAAGTAACAACAACATATGGTAATGAGCTTTAAACTGTCCTGTAAAAATAAATTATAGTAGTTTATATAAGTTAAAATAAAAGTCACACTCTAGCTGCGTCATGTGCATACTATCCATCCTAAATAGTATGTGACATTAGTAACTGTCTTTGAGTGTGTGTGCGTGTGTGTTCTTAACTTTTTCGCCGACGAAAGCAGAGCCGTGGAGAGCTTCGCCATGCTTTCAGTGGAAACGCGGCTATTGTTTCGATGCCGTCATGAGCTGAAATGACGGGAGGGGTTGTGTCGCCCAGATTTGCTTCCCCGTCTCTCTGCATTTTCCCCAGACATACGTTCTTCTCCCACACAAAAAAACGAATTTCATTCCA
This sequence comes from Pimephales promelas, assembly GCF_988280905.1. Classification (NCBI taxonomy): domain Eukaryota; kingdom Metazoa; phylum Chordata; class Actinopteri; order Cypriniformes; family Leuciscidae; genus Pimephales; species Pimephales promelas. The sequence continues at coordinate 306,525 of NC_142791.1, read as the reverse complement.
AATATGTAAAATTCCGCGTTAACACTAGATTCCGCGTTAATTGGCCAATTCCGCGATTCCGTCCGCGATCGCGGAAATTATAGGGCCCTATAACTGATTTTTTGCCTTTAAAGAGATATGGCCATACCATACTACAGTGGCAAAGGACAACACAGATTCAATAAAATCATGATAAAGCATCTTCATTATTATCGGTCAAGATTAAACTCCGATCATTTCCTAGGCTGGTGCTGAGCCTCACAACTCTCTTGAAAATTCAGTTTCTCATCAATAATAGACCTAAAGTATTTGTATGATTGTACATACTCTATTTTTTGGGCTTTAATTGAGGTAGGTTCACTCCTAAAATCAATGAGCAAATCCTTTATTAATCTGTAAATAAGATTCCCGTTAACCAAATCCTGGATAATTGGGCCAGATGAGGGTTCTGCGCTCTATCTGAGATGATGATGTTCTCGTGTCGGGTGGAAATGGGGAAATAAAAGGTTTGGAGTTGTCAGGTTTGATTTATGAAGTAAGGCCACTAGCACGTCAGTCTCCGCCAAATAGATGAAGCCCACAGCTCACTGCTTTCTGATTGGCTTTTTCCGGCTCACAGGAATAAGGTGCCCATCTTCGTACAATAACTGGTTTTGGTTAATCCATCGATCCCCGTACAGAGAGGTAGCCTTCGGCTGTTTTTGTTTCAGTGCCTGCCTGATTTGATGTCATTACGACTTCTGATTTTGCAGCAGACTGCTCTGCTCTCCTCAACACTGGAGAGTGTGTAATGCTGATGGTGGGTCTCTCGCGGTCACACGCGGACTCGCATACTGATGAAAACAAACTTCAGTCCAACATTACACACATCCAAAGCGGAGAAGAAGTGCCATTTGGCGTGTTATCGCAGCCCATGTTTGTTTTTCTCAAATGTCACTTTTGACTCACAATCCCATTGTTTGAATTTTCTGAAGAAGACATATTTCAGTAGACCTTTCTGTGAAAGCAATTTATGGCGGACTTCTATTGATTTGGTTGTTGCCGACAGCCAATCACACGTGTTATTCAGCTTCCAGCAGTCTGTAAACAATCTGTCATCTGTTGTAGGATTATTTCTGATTCGTGTATCGCGACCTGTCTTCTGGCTTGTTCTTTTCTGCAGAGTTACTATGTTATGTGCTTTTTGAGCAGATCGAGTGAACGACTCTGTGGAGAGAGGGGGAAATAAATGTTTTTCAAGCAGACAGTGGATTGGATGGTGTAGTGCTTTTTGAAAACTTGCTGTACTGGGAACTCAGAGCTTCGGAAAGAAACCCGTCAAAATGCGTTTTTCTCACGGCTGGCTTCAGTAAACCCGTGATGTCATTCTTAAAGTAAGATTATTTCTTTCTTCTTTTTTTGGATGGTTGGGAATCTGACTTGTGAAGGTCAACAGATAAAAGTGGAATGAAGACAGTCCTTCTCGACAGAGGCTGCAGAAAGCATCTGAACACGTCACGCAGTGTGTGCTGACTCTGAGGTGTGTGTGGGCGGCTGCTGTCGCTCTGCCTGTCCATGGGTGGCACGGGAAAGTTGCTTTAACCATTTGTTCCCCAAACTGGGGAAGTAGACGAAGTGATTCAGGCATAGTCAAGAGTTTTGTTCATCTCTTCAGTCGCCCGTTTCTCCATCTCGATCAAATCTAAGACCTAAGGTTTGCTCTTTGTTTTACAGTGTGTGTACTTACAGTGTACTTAGCTTAGTAAAGTAAATATAAGGCAACTACAGGAGTTATGTTTAAGTTTAGGGGGGGTGTTCAGGGTTAGTACCTATTATTAACCAGTTATTGAAATTAGATAGGGAATAGGGTTGTAAAATAAACTGCTATGTACACTCAGAAAAAGGTACAAAAGCTGTCACTGGGGCTGTACCTTTTCAAAAGGTAAACTTTTGTACATTTCAGGTGCTAATATGAGCATTTCAGGTGCTAATCTGTACATTTCAGGTGCTAGTATAAACATTTTAGGTGCTAATATGTACATTTCAGGTGCTAATATGTACATTTAGATGCTAATATGGACATTTCAGGTGCTAATATGTTCATTTCAGGTGCTAATATGTACATTTTAGGTGCTAATATGAGCATTTTAGGTGCTAATATGTACATTTTAGGTGCTAATATGTACATTTTAGGTGCTAATATGAGCATTTCAGGTGCTAATATGTACATTTCAGTTGCTAATATGGACATTTTAGGTGCTAATATGTACATTTCAGGTGCTATTATGTACATTTTAGGTGCTAATATGGACATTTCAGATGCTAATATGGACATTTCAGGTGCTAATATCATATGAGCATTTTAGGTGCTAATATGGACATTTCAGATGCTAATATGTACATTTCAGGTGCTAATATGTACATTTTAGGTGTTAATATGTACATTTTAGTTGTTACATTTCAGATGCTAATATGAGCATTTCAGGTGTTAATATGTACATTTTAGGTGTTAATATGAGCATTTCAGGTGCTAATATGAGCATTTCAGGTGTTAATATGTACATTTCAGGTGCTAATATGTACATTTCAGGTGCTAATATGTACATTTAGGTGCTAATATGGATATTTCAGGTGCTAATATGTACATTTCAGGTGCTAATATGTACATTTTTGGTGCTATTAAGTACATTTCGGGTGCTAATATGTACATTTTAGGTGCTAATATGTACATTTTAAGTGTTAATATGTACATTTTAGGTGTTAATATGTACATTTCAGGTGCTAATATGTACATTTCAGGTGTTAATATGTACATTTTGTGTTAATATGTACATTTTAGGTGTTAATATGTACATTTTAGGTGTTAATATGTACATTTCAGGTGCTAATATGTACATTTTAGGTGTTAATATGTACATTTTGTGTTAATATGTACATTTTAGGTGTTAATATGTACATTTTAGGTGTTAATATGTACATTTCAGGTGCTAATATGTACATTTTAAGTGTTAATATGTACATTTTAGGTGTTAATATGTACATTTCAGGTGCTAATATGTACATTTCAGGTGTTAATATGTACATTTCAGGTGCTAATATGTACCATTAATGTACCAAAATGTCCAAAAGTGTACCTTTTGAAAAGGTACTGTACAGCCCCAGTGACAGCTTTTGTACCTTTTTTCTGAGAGTATATCTAAGATTATCGAAGTTATGTTAGTCTATGGACCCCATTATATGATTCAGTTATTCACTTTAGTATTTTTCATGGGGAAAAAGCTTAGGGGAAAAATATTGACCCTTTTTTAACACTATCACTGGGGGTTTCTTCTGGTTCGAATCATGACGTTCATTTTGTCTTTAAGATGATTGTTGAATGCCTATCTTTCCAATGTGATGATTGTTTTCTGAGAGCATTATCAATCACAAAATTAACAAACAGCTGCAGGAAAGCGGTGGCAACTCATGCCATTTTTCATTTTAGACAGTCTCTCTTTGCACATAAAACAGCCTGGTTACTTGCACTAATTCAGCTACTTTTTTGTTGCCGTTTGCTTTTCTAAGAGGCCGCGAGTTGGAGCTCGTTAACTAAGGTTTGTTCAATCATGGCCTAATGAGAACTCGATTGTATCACAAAGGCTGGAGGTAGGGTTAGATTAATGATTTCTTTTCATCTTCTCTTCGCATTTACTTATTTTTGTTCACTGACTTGTGTAAACCAAGTGAGGCTAATTTTGCCTTATGGTGAGTAAAATAACACTCTCTCCAACACACAGTCAAAGAATGGTCTTGATCTTCACACTTTTTCTTTATCAGATGTATGACACCTCTCTCTCTCTCTCTCTCTCTCTCTCTCTCTCTCTTTACTCAAGTTACTCAAACTCATGTCGTTTTAATGACCTTTTTTTCTAGGGATCACAAAAGGTGAAATTCTGATTCTATGTTTACAATGAAAGCATGTGGTGACCAGGGCCCTAAAACTGGACAAAAAGGATGAATGGTACTATTGTAGTCTGTATGACTTGTTTTGTAAGTATTCTAAAGCCATATGATAGCTTTGTGTGAGGACAGGCCGCTTGTAAGGATTTAATTTGCTTTCAGATGTACGATGTGAAGACGTGTCTTTTCAAGTTTCACTTTAGCTTAAAGTTCAATGATAATTCATTTAAAAAACACTGTATATTCTGATTAGGTTCACTCGTATTACTTTGAATAAGAGAAAATGCAACAAGCAATATGATGTAAAAGAGCAGTAAAGTTATCTCGTCCCTGTAGTTCCCGTTAGAAGCTCGGGTTCCCATAGAAACCGTTAGTGTTCAGCTAAATTTGTGAACAGAAATGGTAGAGGAGGATGAAGTCAGTGAGCAAGCAGCCGTCTGATGGTCAGCGTGTCAAACCGCACGATTATCTTGAACCCTTGCAAAGCAATTTTCCGTCCCTCACAAAATTCCCGATGGCTTGAATTTCCATTGTAATGACCAGATTTCACGCAAAAAAATTCACTGAAAAGTAAATGTGACTGCACTGCACTGAACAAATATTTTTCCGAGTCATTTGGTTCATTCAACGAACAAAACGAACGAATTGACTCTGAAAAAGATTCGTTCATTTTGATAAACAAGTTCGAACAGGAGAGTCACAAACGTGTGTCACAGAACAGAGCAAGGCGAGCATTTGTGTTTATAAAACTTAAACTTTTTTAAGTAAAATTACTTTTAAATTAAAATTAAAACAATGGGGAAAAAACCCTTTAGATAAGCAGTAAAAAAACACATTAAGCACACAGAATAATATAAGTGGACTTTTTTTTAATTGTGCCTTTGAACGATTGCATCCATCGTGATTACAAATTCGATTAAATGTGCAGCCCTATTTGAAAGTTCTCCAGCTAGTAAGCAAGCACTCGATTTGAAGGTTATTCATTTTAGGTGATGTATCTCACTGTGTCCTTACACATTTAGCCACTTGTGCTCTGTAAAAAGCTCATTTTCCTCTGCTGGATTTTGCACAAATAACCTTATAGAACTGAACATGGAGCCTTGAATATGTCATTATACTTTCTCACTTGACCAGCTCACCCATATGCAACTGATCGCACTTATTTAGAAGGAAAAAAAATACCATAGATGTATAACAAAGCATTTCTTTTGCTGCACAGCGCACACGTTCTGCTCAGTCTATTATAAGTTCTCGTGTCTGATCAAAGACGGCCCAAAGTGACAGGAGAGCGTGATGTTCCAGCTCATTTCGGCGTTTTCTAATTCTGCGGGTGCCGTTTCCCGTGGGGGGGGTCGAGCCGATCCTCGTCTGCTAATGAAAATGCACTGAAGCAGGTTAAATGCACGGAGCAGGAGCCAAAGGCTGCTCTGATTGTATTGCAGGCAGCGGCGTGGCAGCGTGTCTGTCTCCCTGCTCATTTGCATCTGATGGACTTAATAGGAGTTTGTCTCCAGAATGCAGATGAATGCACAAACAAAGGGCTGGAATGGAAGCGATTCGCCCTCCCCGCCGGCTCTCTCTGCCTCACTCCTGCTCTTTCTTAAATATTTCAAACAATCCGAGTTTGTCCAATCTCAGCCACTCTCCATTATTAAAACCGTGCGCTCCTTAGAATCAGCTGTTATTGACTGCTTTATGTGTGTGTGTGCATGGCTAAAGTGCCGCTAGTTAATTATGTCTGGCCCTTAATTATGCACAGATGCAACATTGAGAACCGCACGCTACCCTGCAACCCGGCTAGGTGTGTGTGTGCGCGTGTTTATAGCGAGAGGAAGGACTACCCCGATGCGTTTATGATTCTCTGCAGTTGCTACATTGATTAATTTTCTGCATGAGAGCACATGGGCAGGATGAGAACGTTTTACAAGAGTTTCCTAATGAACAGTGCCTCCATCTCACAATGCGGTGTGTCTAAACAATCTCGCGGGGACATCGGTGCGCTTTGTGCTGATCTGAGCGCATTGGTTTTCAAATGTTCGGAAAGGATGTATTTTGTCTTTTTTTAGTTGCTTGTTGAAATATCTACATACAGGAAAACTATTTGGACTTTTTGCTTTTAGTTTAGTTGGTCCATCTGATGAACCCAGAATAACATTGCGGTACTCAGAAGTTGCTCATTCATTTCTCAGGAGACTGAATAGAGTTTGCAGCTACGTTTCATTCAAGCATCAGGATGTTTCTGATAAAAGTGCTGAGGACAGTGGTTCTGTGGGGAGCCCTCGGGTGGGAACAAGCTTTACTCAAAATGTTCTCTACCGTTCAGAAGTTTGACATTTTTAGAAAGAAATGAATACTCTTAATAAATTTCAAGGATGCATTAAATTGAGCAAAAGTGACAGTAAAGGCATTTATAATTGTATTTATGTTTTATTATTTAAAGGGTGCTTTTAAATCATTCATTTTTACATATAAATCATACCGTTGTGGTCTATATAAAGCATAACTGCAATGCTTGGGTCTGAATTCCTCATTATTATAGCTCCACAAGCCCCTTTTCTGATGTGCGTCTGTGAGCGACCCGTTTCAAAGCGGCCCCTTTAAATAAAAAGGAGATGCGTCACACCCCGCCCCGCCCGCTCTCCAGGTCCATGAGTTCAACTCCCCACGTTCGGCCATTATTGTAGTTTGATTAGAGATATACGATTATATACGATACCTTCAAAGAACATTTCTATTCACACGTTAATAAAATGTCAACAACAGAAGACTTGTCCATCAAGCCGAACATATTCCAGCCAGAGCGAGCGAGTCGATAAAGACGACGACAAACCTGCAGAACATGTGAGTTAACTGTTTTGTGTTATTAGTGAAAGTCGACTATTTCTCTTGTTAAAACAAGCACACTGACAAGATAAATGACTACGGTCTAATCTTACCACAAACAATCTGTATTGATAATATGATACGTTTAGAAAAGCAGCTAAATGAGCATTGATGAAACTCAAGAGCAATAATACTGCAGACGTGTAACGTTACTTCAAAACAAAAACAAAGAAAGACAAAGGTACTGCTAAACCATGACCACCATGTGTTTTAAGAAAGTAAAGTACTTTATTTTTATTAACGATATTTACAGCTTATGGAAATGCTCTGTTCGTCGTCTCCAAAGATAGAAGGAATTTAACGTTACCTCTCATTCAGACGAAGTCGATCGGCAAACCCTTCTGTATAACGTTACCGTATCCTTGAAGTGCTTCAGGTCACTAACGTACATCCAACAACCGAACATTTTGACTTGCCCTCTCGTAACGTCTGCATCATTGAGCTCGGACTACAAAATCGGAGCGAGAAATAATAATGGCGGATTGCTGGAAGTGTTGGGCCGGTAGTCGATGTCCTTATTCGTCAGTTCTGCTGCAAATACTGTGACGTTATAGTTCAAAAAACGTCATAGAGAACAGAAAAATCTGAACAGGTTGAAAAATATGACCAAAACAAAATATAAAGATATAAACGAAGCACCTGAAGAGAATAATTTCATCTTTTCTGTACTTATAAACACTCCAAATATACAACAAAATGCAAAAAAAAAATGCTAAAAAAGTGGATTTTGCATGATATGTCCCCTTTAAGACATATTCACGGGTCGGAGGTACATTTGAAATGACTCTCAGTAGAAGAATCTGAGCAGAAGGAGACAATTTGTTCTCCATTCGGTCTCTAGGAGAACAACAGGAATATAAAAGTTCTCAATTTGAAGATTTTTCTTTTGTGATCTAATGCATAATTTGTGCAAGCATTGAAACTTTTAGTTTTCCCCATCTAGACTCCCTCGCCTAATCAAAACTTCATAAAAGCGAGTGTTTTATCTGTAGAACAGCTCTGCCCTGAACGCTTCGAGGTGAGAGATGGGTAAAAACTGCCAGAGATTTTCCTCCGAAAGCCATCCTGACCGCTCCGGGTTTTCGGAGCTGTTTGTTTGGTCAAAGCCAGTGCAGAACCAGATGATTGTTCATTTTAATGGAGGTTGATTAAATATTTAGAACATTTAATTAGAAATCCAGCTCTATTATTGAGAGAGTCTCGATTATAGCACAATGTTTTTGAAGAGTCCTTCATTAGAGGCTCCTTTGAGCATTCCCAGAGTTCACCGGGTCTGGTTCTGACGTTCGGGGCGTTAGAGCAGCCGGCGGTGATGAGCCTGACAGGGAAGGAGGGATTTATTAATGAGGGGACCGTGACCCGAGCTGAGGAAACCTTCCACCCAGGAGAACTCGCATGCCCTCCTCCCTCGCCACCGCCGCCGCCGTCAGCTGCCAACCAGCGGGAGTGTGATCGTGTCACGCTGACGAGTCGCTGACTGACAGTTGTGCTGCGGTCTCCCTGTTTCTCCTTCTCCTCATTAAAACAGAAATGAGTGGGAGCAATCGCTGTCACTCATGTGGCAAAGCTGCACGGGCATTAATAAACACAGAGAGTTGTGGGAAACACTCGTCGCAGCCGCGGCTTCAGCGGGAGAGTTTCGAGACTCTTCGCTGTGTGATGATGGTCAGAGCGTGTGTATGAATGATGTTTGTAGGACTGAACATGTGCGTAAGGTGGCACTGCAGGACACACAGATCAGACGTCAACTGGCATTGGCTCTCCTGCGAGTTTCTGACATTTACTGAAGGGAATACTTCACGTTTTTTTTTGGGGGGGGGGTGTCTCTATTTCCTTCATCATTGGTCAGTGGTGGAGGAAGTACTGAATCTCAGTACTTAAGAAAAAGGACAAATAACCAGATAAATATTTACTTTAGTAAAAGTAGAAGTAACACAATGACAACCATACTTAAGTAAAAAGTAAAAAGTACTTTATTTTAAATGTACTTTAAGTATTAAAAGTAAAAGTACTTGCATAGCAATTGATTCTCTTAATGACTATTTTCTAATGATTAATAAAACATTTAATTCTACCTCATTCAACCTAATACTCCTATAATGATGTTCAATAATGATGGAAAAAAATTGTTGCCACCATTTCTGAAACAAGCTTGCAATTAGGCAATATAAACCATGCTTATCCTTACTAACTTATATGTTAATAACTATTTTTGGGCAGTAAACGCGATTAATTTATGGTGTAATTCTGAACCTAATCCTAACCAAACGTATATTACACACGGTGTGTTTCCTGTGCACGTAAAAACTAATTTTCGCGTATAAATTGCACGATAAACACGCTGCGTGCGAGACGCATTTAGTTGACGTATCTATGGCAACCAAACGTCACTGGTGAGACAAACGTGCAACGGACGGACGGTCAGATTACGTTTTGGCCGGGGAAAAACTGATCAGAAAATGTAACAGAAGTTGTAGAAATGTAGTGGAGTTGAAAGTAGAATAATTGCTGCAAAATGTTACAAAGTAAAAGTAAAAAGTATGCACTATTTATTCTACTTAAGTAAAGTAAAGATACGTGAAAAATGTACTTAAGTAAAGTAACAAAGTCTTTGTACTTCGTTACATTCCACCACTGCCATTGGTGAGCTTGTCGCCATAACCGTCTGATTACGGTCGTTTAACCGCGATTATTTCAGTCAACCATGATTATTGCGCTCTTTTAGAAGGCAGAAGGCGGAGACTGTACCGAAAGACACGACGTTCCCCCTCTTTCGCTTCCCGGGATGCCGGGTGTGAGGTTGGATCACATTGTAATGGTATTGGTAATTTACCAGCATTGGCAAGGTAAAGAAGCAGACTGGGTAGGCTGGCTGTAATGGGAAAAATATGTAAATATTAGTTTAATCTTAAGCAGATTTTTTCTAAATAACCCTCCTAACCCTGCGTATCTGCTAATTTACAGCGTCCAAAGTCTTCAGAGTGCATCTTTTGATCACCTTTTGTCTCATATGCACAATTAAGAGCGAGTCCGCTGGGTTTCTCACAAACTGGTAATGTGGATCGCATACAAACACTGACACACATAACTTGTGTTGTAATTAACCAGCGACACACACACGTGGGGTACACACTCATCTCTCGTCCAGCTGGACGCCTCTTGTGTACGTAGGCCACTGTCAGAAGGGGTAAACTGGGGTTGTGGAGGGTCTGCCAGTGAAGCATTGTGGGAAATCATGTTAGCATCACAGAAGGAGCACTGGAATAGATCAGCCGCGCAGTGGATGCATGCTAATTACAATCCCAGATTCAATTAAATAGCTGGGCTGATAAGCCATGGACAAGTGCCACATGCTGGGCGACGCGCTCTCTCCCGCTCTCGCCGTTACGACGTCCCCGTCTGGATCTCTAAACAGATTTTTAAGAGAACTCAGATCTGGAAGGAAGGAATCCACAATATTATAATTGTCCTGGTTTAAGTGCTTTGGTCCAAGGGGGCTGCGTTTGCTAGATAAATGAAGCTGTAAAAGGGAAATTGTGGGATAATCAGAACTTCTCTTTGGTTTTAATTCATCAGCAAACACATCCCGAAGATTGCCTGTACATTCATGCTTGAAAAAACGTAATGAACTTGCTCAGAAACGGAGAGAACTGAACTTTCGAAAAGCACAACTCGTAAAAACAAACCCTTTTTTAATATAAAGATTTCATTATTTTCATTTAAGGCACTTCAGGCCAAAACCTTGTTTTTTCATCACTGCTCCATTTTGAGATTTTGGGCTATTTGGATTTTCATAAAAATATACCACTTAATACACTTCATCTATTTGCGTCTGCAGAATTATAATATATATATTAAAGACTCTTCTCAAAATAATTTTTTTTAATTGTGCTGAGCCAGAAATCTCTATTTCAGTGGCGCTCGTATACAGCGGACTTCCCAGTGTTATCCCTCGCTATATTCTGAAGGTTTTTAAAGAGAGGTCATTTGTCTGATTTTTTTATATTTAATTCTTAAAAAACATGTCTTTTTTTCTGGCTGTTGAAAGTATTTATGGAGTGATAAAAAGAACGTAATATTACGATTGTAATATGTCAACAAAAATTAAACCAATTTTGAACCTGGCTTTATCCAATGTTCAGGTTTTTGATCTGGAAATGTATTTAAATTAGTGCATACTAAAAATCTTTGCAATTTTTTGCAATCATCTGGGGAAGTATGATGATATATATCTCTAAACAATGCAGGGTTGTTTCAACCCAAATTTGGGTCAAATATGGACAAACCCAAATGTTGGGTTAAAAATGTAATTTCAAATTTTAACCCAACTTCAATTGTAAATTTTTAATTGCATTTTTAACCCAACATTTGGGTTTGTCCATATTTGAGCCAAATTTGGGTTCAAGCAACCCAGAATTTTTTAGAGCGTATTAGTCCTGATTTTACCCGTTTCGAACTCCTGCGCAAAACGAACCTTTGGTCTAATAACACATCGGTACCTAGTCGACCGTTCTCTGAGATTTGTCTTCATGATAATCGAATTTTAAAGAGTTGTATTTCTAAAAATGGTTTAGATTATAACTCTAGTATATGGGGGCAATTAATAAGTAAAAAGAAATCGCTATAGTTAATACCACTAACGAGGCTCAAAATATCCCCACACTAACACAGTAACATGCCTACATGCAAAACGAAGCATCGAGAACGTTGTAAGTGTGCAGACCGTTTAATAAGAAGTAAGACAAGGCGAACCACAGTTCAGCTCACTTCACATGGCGTTCGCGGTTTGACTTGTCGAGACGTGAGATTTAGCATTAACTAGTTCTCTCTATGTGACTGGTTTGTGCCGATTTCTGTAGTAAAAGTGCGCTTTTGATCATGAAGTGAAGATGTCGTGTCAGATTGAGCATCTTGCACTCTCTTCATGTGAGAATCATATTTGACTCTCAATTAAAAATCGTTGAAGCTGATGCATCCCGAATCTCACATGTTAGCAACGAGACGATCGCCGCGCCATGGCCAGAGTCTGTGGTTCTTTCGGAAGGTGCTGTGGGTGTAAGGGGGCGAGTCTTTAGCTTGAGCTGACAGCAATCTGTTAATTAAACATCCTAATGGATGTAATTGCGACCATTGATGGACCCAGCTGCCGTGGTAACGCTAGCTGTGCCGCGGCTGGCAGGATTGGGCTGTCTGGGAGGTGAGAGCTCTGGAGTGTTTGGCAGGCGGGCGTCCGCGTTTGACTCCTGCCGCGGGCCGATAGCAGCCGCCTCCAGCCGGTCACCTATCTCCCTCGCTTCACCTTCACCTCCGCCGTGCTGGAGCCAACGCTAGCGTATCCCGGCGTGTGAATCGACGCTTTCCAAGTGGCTCACAATGCCGAAGCAGGTGCACCCAAACAAAACAGCACAACACACACATTGGCAGGTTGGTGTTTTTTTTCACATTCTCAATAATAGCGCTGGATTCATCCCCAGTCCAAATGTCCTGCTGGCAGCAACAGGATGCTAATTAGGATTTTGGCACTGTTTGACCCAGAATGCATGTGTTGGATCCAGCCTAATCTCCAACACAGTTCAAGCTGACCTTAAAATCCTGCATATATCAAACGATTTCCAGGGGTGTTCAGGCTGATAAGACTTTCTGAATGCCGTCCAAAACCTCAACACTCGTATTCATATCCATGTGGAAGTGCTTTCGTGTAATTGCGTGACTACGAGAATATTTATAGAGTGTAAATTTATTTATTTTTATGTGCATATTTTCTACCCTATACATGTATATATAATGCTTGATGTTTTAGTTTTGAGATATCTGGACCAGCTGAAGGAACCCAACCGAATGTTCATTATCGGATCTGAAGCCCAAGCTGACGTGTTGGTTTGGCAGATGGATTTTCGTGGATGAAGAGTTGTGTGGGGGTGTAATTGGATGTTGTTTAAGGAAAGTGGTGACAGTGGAAATGAAGGAAGGAGTGAAGCTGAGAAATATTCATGTTGTCTCGGGGATCCTGCTGGGTTGGAACAGCCAGCCGTTGCTTATTGTAATGCTAAAGAGTCATCTCGCATTCAGTTTACTTTACTTTTCTACTAGCTGTTTCTTTTAGGCAAAGCTTAAAGCTTAACTTAGTAAGCATGTAAACTCATGTCAGAACTACAGTAGTCAACATATTAAGTGGATCATTTTTTTTTAAACAATACCTGTTCTTGTCTTAGGACAACTTTTTTGACTCACTCAAGCTGATAAAACCTGAAGGCACCGCTTACACTGAAAATGTTCATATATGTTGTCATTATTTTAAAGAACTGAAGCAATTAATTTACTCTTTGTCTTGTCGCGTGTGTAATGTTAATTAATTTGGTTGTTGCAAATGAAAATTACTTTCTGTTGGTTTAATTTAAACTACTCGCATCAGCTCAAAGACATTACCGTTCAAGCTTGAAGCTGGGCAGCATGCTTCGCATAAGACTGGAAATTAGGAGAAAATATCTTGTTTTTGAGCAAGATTTAATGCTTTTCTGTGGTGGGGTCATTTGTTAACCTCTAGTATACTACATCACTGTCCACATGTGTCTGTATTCACCTTACCTTAAAGCGAGCGTGGGCATTGTAACTTGATTGTTTGACTTGATTTGTTATCATATTACAGTATTTCAATTTATTATCATCATCAAAATACACTAGATTTGTTGCGTAAATTATTTTAGCATTCACTGCATTTTGTAAATAAGTAAATAAGTAACTGTTAAAACATGCTCTTGTGTTACTGAGGTAAACACACACTCGCCGTATGTTGCATTGAGAAACTCAAAGGTTTTGTGTAGACTTTGTCAAACTGGCGTATTAGGCTTCTAACAGTCTAACCGCTGTAACGTAGTGGTGCTTGGGGAAGATCACGACCAAGATGATGAGTTAATATAATAGCAAACTCAGGAGAACAACCATGTATCACACGAACAATAACCGACAAGGGACTGAACCGAACGGAGAGTATAAATACACAGCAAATGAGGAGCTAAGATGACGAGTTCACTATAAAAAACTTTTGTTGATAATTTCCTCACCCCCATGTCATCCAAGATGTCCATGTCTTTCTTTCTTCAGTCGAAAAGAAATTAAGGTTTTTCCATCATTTTTCTCCATATAATAGACTTCAATGGGGACCAAACGGTTCAAGGTCCAAAAGACAGTTTCAGTGCAAACTGTTCAAAGGGCTTTAAACGACACCAGACGATGAATAAGGGTAAGGGCTCATTTAATAAATAAATAACAAAGTTTTAAGTTTTATAAGCTCAAATGCTCGTCATCAAAATGAATGATTAATTTGGTTTATTCAACGAATGAAACGAACGAATTTTTTCTGAAAAAGATTCATTCATTTTGATGAACGAGTTCGAACAGGAGAGTCACGAATGCGCACCACAGAACAGAGCAAGGCGACCATTTGAGCTTATAAAACTTAAACTTTGTTATTTATTTATTAAATGAGCGATCTTTTCGCTTGATAAGACCCTTATTCATCGTCTGGAATCGTTTAAAGACATTTGAACAGTTTGCACTGAAACTCTCTTTTGGACTTTGAAAACTTTGGTCCCCATTGAAGTCCATTATATGGAGAAAATCCTGGGATGTTTTCATCAAAAACCTTAATTTCTTTTCGACTGAAGAAAGAAAGACATGGACATCTCGGATGACACGGGGGTGAGGAAATCAAAAGTGAACTACTCCTTTAACAATTAGGAACCATAGTGACTAACGAGAACAAATGCAGACAAGACAGAAACTGAACTAAACTGGACATACATGTTACAACATGTTATAGGGAACAATAATGGTATGAAATTTAAAGGTGAAACATAATGAAACCAATATCATAACATGTCAATCTTCAGACACGAGAAGCACATTCAACACGGACATGCGAGCGGTGGCGGTTGTAACAAACAACAGTGTGACGTTGTGATTTATGTTACGTAACCTTTATTTGAGGAATTCCATTAATAATATTGAGTTTGTGCTTAATGGTCCTTCACTGACCACTAATCAGTTGATTTTAATTAAAAAATCTAACTCGGCTTATGTTGATTAAGTGAACATGCAAGGCAAACACAGGGCATATGACCTATTTCTCAACTTGATTAATAGATAAAGTAGGCTGTTTCAGATGGATCACAACTAGTCGACTAGTTTAAACTTTATGGAGATGAGTAGCCCAATCCTGCAGAAATGCTCTGTTTAGTTTCTTCTACTGTATGCCATGGTCTCACCACAGGGACGGGTCAAATCTAATTTGTAATGTAAGTGGCAGGGAACAATTGTGCAGACGTTAATATGTGAATAATCACAGGCAGAGCCTTGAGATAAAGAGGTGAAGATTCTTCTGCTCATTTCACTCTGGAGGACCAATGAAGAGCCATTACCTGTTCATCCAAACTCATCGGAGACGCCAAACCAAGGTCACATTTACGCCATGGAGTGTTTTAAAGACCTGAGATTGTGTTTTACACTCAGCCGAGTGAATGGCCTTTATTACGCGGCTGGTTAGTTTGAACTGAGTCGTGTTTGGTATCGCCGTGACATGTGAAGCATGTTGCTCATTTCATATTCACACGGTGAACCAAATCAGAGCTTATGAAAATGCTAATTATAGAGCTCGCATTTTGCACAAAGAAAACTTTTTCTGATGAAACTTTGCACATCTGCATAATTTCATAAGAACAAGATCCGTACAAGACCCTAAAAAACAACATAAACGAATAATTATGAGTTAAAACACAGCCGCAGCCGGAGCAATATTACACTGCAGAGCAATCATTATGCAAATCTGAGATAATAAAATTAAAGGCGTATTGAATTTCTTGTCATGGGTGTGAGAGCACGTCCCTGTATCAAACTCTCCCGCCCATAACAGCCCGTCATATAACCTTCAGCTCCGAGTCAATAAGTAATTTCTCCAGGCCGAGGCGGTGAGTGTGTGTGAGGTAATTAGGGTGTGTGTGTTTGTGTGGGGTGATTAAGGTGTGTGTGTGTGTGTGTGTGTGTGAGAGTTGCCACTGCTGTGGTAATGGGGAAAGGGGCGAGTGTGTGAACTGACAGGTGTGATGAAGCCGTCAGACGTTAGCGGCCGTCTCGCGGGAGGAGGCGGGGCTGGAGGCGGGGCTGGAGGCGGGCACACCGCACGCTCTTATTGATGCTCAGGCCGACTGTTGTCTACACAAAGCCCCACTCTACTCATCCGCAACACACCTGAGGTTTGAGTTGAAAAATGGAGATGCACTCGGGAAGCTTCCAGGCAGAACACCCCTTTACCTTTTTGTATATGCATGCATGTGAACTGAAGATGGATCGCTCAAGGTTAAGGCCACTTTTTGTTGGAAAAGGTCTCAACAGTACATTACCCTGTGCTGATAAGGCTAGTGCTTGGTTATAATAATGCTCTCATTGCTGGAACATATTCATTTTGTTAATGCAGCCTTTGATTTTTATCTAGGACCAAAGACAGCCATCATATAGGGGAGCCCACATGACATATAAGCACACTTGTACAAAAGTAATTCCAGGGTGGCCGCGGGTCATTAAAAAGCATTTAAAAGTCTTAAATCAATTTTCCTAAAAATAAGGCCTTAAAAAGTATTAAATTGTCTTAAATTCAGATTGGATAGGTCTTAATGTTTGTCATGTTACCGCAAAGATGCATCGTTCTGCCAGCCAGGTCGAATATTTTCTACGTAATATTTTTTAAGTGTTT
>NC_142791.1:22500-107500 GCF_988280905.1 Pimephales promelas | reverse complement strand
ATTTTATTGGCTACTTGTGTATTATCCTAGCTTTTTGGATATGAATATGGGATATGAGAATTTATATGATGGTCTGTGTGTGTGTGTGTGTGTGTGTGTGTGTGTGTGAGTAAATGAGTGCCTCACTGGTTAACTTTTCCTCTTTTTGTGGCAGGAATTGCTTTACTTTGCTGCTAGTGAATGCAGTCTCTTTTTTTGCACAAAAAAAAAATCGAGTTTGTGCATCAATCTTCAACTTTTATTTCTGTATATATAGTGTTTAGAGCAGGGTTAGGAGGAAGTGCAGCTCTGTGTCTGTGTGTAGCCGTCGCCCAGTCCATCATGCTTTTCCTCAGTTTGTGGTCTCTGACTGTGCTCAGGTATTGTGCTAATCTCTGTTTAGGGCCAAATAATATTGTAGTTTGCTTTGTTTCGTGTTGTTTCATTCCAATTAGCTACTGTAGGTAGTTTTCCTTTTTTTGTGCGTTCCTCATAAGGCTGGGCTCTGTCGATCCTGTGGACGAGGGTTGTCTGATAGTTGTTTAGTCGTCTCACCCATCCTTGAGGGAAGAAATCAGTTTTTATTGCCAATATTGACTGCACATTTATTGTTTGAATATATAGTTTTTATGATGTTTGTTTTGCTCCGTATGCCAATTTCTGAAAGTAAGACAGACCATGTTGCCAAATTGAATCAAAGGCCTTCTGGAAGTCTACAAAGCATGCAAAGACTTTGGTTTTGGTTGATGCGTTGATCAGTCAGGGTACAGAGGCTGAAGAAATGGACTGAAAATTAGACTGGTGCTCTCAAATTTGGTAAGAATTGACAATTTGACTTCTATTCAATGTAAAACATGCAAGTATTGTGGCAAGCAGTTGTATAACCAATAGAAAATGATGTATTCTAGGTGTGTTGACACCGACTATTCGAATATTCGAGTTCATAAAAATAGAATATTCGAATATTCATTTATTTAAATGTTGTTTAACGAAAAGCTGTTATTTTATATTAGTTTTTGTCACAATGTATGAACAAGCTTACATTAGGCAATATACAAACAACAAGCTTACTAAATATCTTAATATTTTCTTTTAGTTGAAAACATTTAACAATATGTGTAAACCGGAAAAACTCTAATAAAGCTGAGTTAGGGTACAGAACGCACATGCACTCCAGTCTTATGGCATTATGGTGTTTATGGTGTTTCACGTTCATGTTGATAAAAGCAATGATATCCACAACGCTCGAGTGAGAGAATGCGCTGACAGACGTTGCAGAGACACGGTGTGCAAAAGGGAAGTTACTAACAGCACTTTGTGTTTCCTCAACCAAACTGAAAGAAAGCATATGTCTGAAAACCAGCAGAAGATATGATCTGGGACGAGGATTCCCTCGGCTCCCGCTGACCTGACCTGGGGTCAGTCATGCAGAGATGGACGGCTCCTTCCTCTGCTGTTCAGAGCTCATGTCATTTATCTTTGTGGTGGAGATATTATGAAAACTTTCATTAATAATTGATTAAAAGTAATTCCATTTTGTAAAATCATTTTCATCGAAGTAATTCCAAACTTCACGAGGCAGACGATGACATTATGTGATCAAATACAATGCTTTTGTTAAACAAAAAATAAATAAATAAATAAATTAAATTAGTATTTTATTTTTCGAATAGTTACATATCAAATATTCGAATATTCATGCACATCCATAGTTATAACAGTGCATTTTTTGCTATTACTGTTGTTTTCCCTCACGTAGGCCTAAATCACAAACTCTCTCTAAAACAAACTTATGGCCATTTTGATTCTGCAAATCACTGACAGTGGGAACAGCACATCTCGTATATTTGTTAATGTATGACTGTGATTTGCCAAGTAGCATCTTTTATTTGCAGTTGCGTTCACCCCAACCCGTAAACCTGAGGAAAATGACAAGTTACAATGTTATTCTTCATGCCTCTATACCCTGACCCTGACCCTAACCCTAACCCTAACCCTGACCCTAACCCTGACCCTGACCCTGACCCTGACCCTAACCCTAAAATACTATTGGTTGAGGACGACAGGGATGAGCACAAGGATTCAGGAACATGTCCTTCTTTGAAAATAATGCATGTTATGTGTATTTAAGTGCATTTGAGGACAGTGACTCAGAATAGTCTTGCTTTTATACCCAGTCTAATCTGAACGACGCAGCCATCAAAATCTGAGTGTGTAGTGAACACTTCCTGTTGCTCTTTACTGACTAATTTAGCCCTATTTTTTCAGCTCACACACTGAAACACACAGACATTAATGTGTTCAGGCAGCTTTTGGGTGTTTCAGTGTGTCCACATGACCCGAGAAGCACTGCTATGGCCTGCACACGTGACTAAACAAATGCAGTGATATTAACTCTGTGTGTGTGTGTGTGTGTGTGTGTGTGTGTGTGTAACTGCAATAGAACAAGACACCAAGCAAGCAATATATCTCTCTCACTCATATACACGCTGTTGGCCGTGTTTACCGTCCATCTGTATTAAGGGATTAGAGGACCAGCTGTCGACAGCCCCATAGCCCCTCACACACACACACACACACACACACACACACACACACACACACACAGCAGTGGGACCGGACAGGAATTTCTTTGAGTCAGGAAGGAAGCAGGGGGAGGGGAGTGGCCTAGAGGATCTGAGCATGCTCAGTCAGCACCGGATTGAGTCGAGAGCGGCTCATGCCCTCATCTGCAGGAAGAGAGAGAGAGCGAGCGAGAGAGGCTGCTGCTGCATTCACACGAGCGCTGCACACACTCAGCATGTGGAAGTATGGCTCGCCGGACACGTTCATGTTGAATGAGGCATTCTGAGTCGGGCCGATCGCCCGTGCTTGGGATCACCAGAACCGACCCGGATTAACATCCCGCTCGGGATGCCTTGGGAAAGGCGGCCCGTGAAATGGGAAGATGACCCTGTGGGATCAGGACAGCCTGCACTGCACTAATGAAAGGCTTCAAGCTTGCCTGGTAAGATGGACAGACGGTCCTGTGTGATGCTGAGCGCTCTGCCGTGGGCCGCCTCTGTCTGCAGTGTCCGTTTGTGTGTTTACTTCCCATTTCATGTCGCAGGATAGAGATTTGGCTCCGTGTCCTCATCTTAAACACCTGCCTCGTGCAGGACGGTAGGAGTCCGCTCTCTCCGTGTCTGTCGCTGTCATAGATCTGCAGTGCCCGCTTGTATCCATCAGCCATGTACAGCGCTTGGTCTGAGGACTGATCTGGTTCTCCCACACATGATGGTGGACTTTAGTGATAAACTTTGAATGGTTATGTAACAGTGGCCTCTTAGATGGGTTAGGATGACTCTTCCCTGTTGGATGCTGGAAGCTGATTTTACAGGCACTGAGTTCAGGACTAATGCAGATTAGTGAAGGAAGGGTGACCGTGCAGTTTTGATGTAATAATTTCATAATCTTTCGGACCGTGGTTTTTTTCCTTTTTCTCAGTTGCTATACTCAGCGAGGACAAATGTGGCCGTTTCCTCAGAAGTCAAAGTTATCTGTGATGAGGGAAGGGGCTTTCTGCTTGGGAGAATTTTTAGAAAGGAGGAAGCAGTTCAAATTAGCTCAGATGATGTGTTTCTATTACGAAATAGTCGCTAGACTTTTATTTATTTTTGGTAAGGCAAAGATGTTTTTGTCATTTGTAATGCAGTACTGTGTGTTTCAAGTCTGATAAGCATGCTAAATGCAAACTTTTGGCAATTATATTATAATGCAAATCTGTTTCATCAGATGATGATGCAGGTTGTGTTTATGAAAGACTGTGTTTATGTCTTATCTGATAGAACTAGTGTATTGATCTTGTAGTTTTGAGACATTGAGGCCACATGAGCATGGCTTTTATCTAAGTCTCAAATAAAACCCATAGTCTATTTTTACCATATTAACTGTGATGATAACATCAAACATATTTTGCAGTTTCTGTCTGTCTGTCATTAATGCATTATTTTTGTCATTTAGACTAATTCATTAAAATGACCATCCTGTTTCTTAGACCATCAGTGTGTTGGTCTTGATTTTGGCCTTAATAAGAAATCTAGTAGTTGTCTAAACTTTCCCAGACACTCCATTGGACTCAGACAAAGAAATATTCCAATCCCAAAGGCCGTGGCATTTAAACGATGCCCAATTAGTGGGCCTAAAGTGTGCCAAGAAAACATCCCCACACCATTACACCACCACCACCAGCCTGCACAGTGGGAACAAGGCATGATGATCCATGATCTCATTCGGACTCTAATGTCTCAACAGAAATCCAGACTCATCAGACCGGGCGACATTTCTCCAGTCTTCAACTGTCCAGTGTTGGTGAGCTCTTGCAGATTGTGGCCTCTTTCTCCTATGTGTAGTGGAGATGAGCGGTACCCGGTGGGTCTTCTGCTGTTCAAGGTTGTGTGTGTTGTGTCTTCTTCACAAATGCTTCGGTTGTAACGAGTGGTTATTCCAGTCAAAGTTGCTCTTCTATCAGCTTGAATCAGTCGGCCCATTCTCCTCTGACCTCTCGCATCAACAAGGCGTTTTTGCCCACAGGACTGACCCATACTGGATGTTTTTCCCTTTCACTCCATTCTTTCTAAACCCTAGAAATGGTTGTGTGTGGAAATCCCAGTAACTGAGCAGATTGTGTATCTTTAGTTTTCTTCCTCATTCTGCTTGTTTGTCCATCTATGTTTTGCTGTAGAGCTGATCTTTCCAAGCAGTTTTTTGACATTTTCATCAGTTTATAGAAAACAGGCAGGACGGCCAGGACAGGAAGTGAAAACAGGACTGTGGGTCACCCTAGTGTAAGTTATAAAGCATAGTATAGAGTGGTTACTTCATGCTGTTTAAAGTTCCCGTATTAAGATTTTTCATGTGTACTAAAGCTGTTTTTTAATGTAAAAGGTCTGCAAACAGTGATGTCAGTCTTACTTCCTGCACAAGCCTAAGGAGGTTTTATCAAATTTGCATAATGCCAGCATATGATCTTCATTGGCTGCCCACACACATCATCTACTTCTTTGACCCGCCCTCAGTGTAGTTGTAGCCGCGGCCTGGCGGAGTTTGGCTCATGGTGTCGTCATGCCAGAAGATCCGCTGTGGATGCACTCCTAAAACATGAGAACTCGGCCTCAAACGGATACGGTAAAATCGGTGCGATCTTTACTGTTCGTTACCATCTGCACAAGGGCTGAAGAGGCTTCTGTAGCGAACATTCACACGAGTAAGGGTTGGACCAGAGGCTTTAGTGGACACAAACTTCAAACCAACTGGTTGTTTTATTTATTTTTCACCTTGGATGCGTGTAAACCTTTTGTACAAGAACATTAGTAACCATTAAAATAGCATAATAGAGTACTTTAAAGAAAGTGTGAGAAACAGTCTGATTAGCTTTTGTTTTGTTTTTCTCGATCGCTGGACAGTAAAGATAGGCTGTTTGTTCCAGACATTGCCATGTATTACTCCGTCCTGAGCAGATTACAGGTCTATTTTAAGCAGAGATATTCTCTCTCTCACACACACTATAAATCAGACTAGCAACTAGTTTGATTTGATTCACAGATTCATGATTTGATTTAAAGTTTAAACATAATTAATAATATGTTGCTTCTCTGTTTCTGTGATTGTGAATTTTCTGATTATTTTTAAATTGTGACTCTACTCTGATGTCACCCATATCTGATCTCTGATTCAACTCTGAATGTTATTTTAATCTAATTTCACTCGAATCTCATTTGTGATCTGACTCTGAGTCTGATCCAATTTGACCTTTATCTGATCTCACTCATATGATTGGACTGTGATCAAATCTGGTGATGACAATCTGGCTGTAATCTGACCCTGATCCGAGTTCATTTCGATCTCATCTGACAATGATTTGAGTGATCTAATTGAACCCTGATCTGATCTAATATTTATTATCAGATCATGATTTGATCACATCTGATCTAATCCAGTTTTACCAGACCCTGATTTTGAACAGATTTAAACAAACGTCTCGGATCTCATTAGACTATCATCTAAATATCTGCTCTTATTTTTATTTTTTATATGACTCTAAACTAATAAATGTATACATATTATAAAACTATATATATATATATATATATATATATATATATATATATATACATTTTTTTAAACGTAATTTATTCCTGAGATGGCAAAGCTGAATTTTCAGCATCATTACTCCAGTCTTCACATCATCCTTCAGAAATCAGTGTGATTTGCTGATTTGTTGCAAAGGCTGCATTTCTTATTATACATGTTGTTATTCTTTTATATATATATATATATATATATATATATATATATATATATATATATATATATATATATTCTTGTAATTTTTTTTGTTTGTTTGTTTTGCTGCATAATATTTTTGTGGAAACCGTGACACTAATATTGAAAGTTTTGGGGTAAAGGGGTAAACGTTTATTCAGAAGAAAATGCATTAAATTGATCAAAAGTGGCACTAAAATTATTTATTACAAAAGATTTCTATTTCAAATAATCCTCATTAAAGAATCATGATTTAAAAAATCAGCTTTTAAAATTGATAATAAATAAGAATAAATAAGAAAATTGAGCACAAATAATAATTGAGTACCAGAATTATTTCTGAAGGATCATGTGACACTGAAGACTGGAGTAACGAGGATAAACGTTCATCTTTGATCACAGGAACTCCTATAACTCCGATCTCTCCTGAAATGTAAATCTGTGTGATTCTTTTATCTTCCACCAGGTAGAAATTATAAGTCTGGCTGTTTAGAAAATAACAGTGCGTTCCTCTTGAACAAAACGCTTTCATTCACACAAGTTCAAGCCGATCACTTATTCACATTAGTAAAAGCTATCCAGAGTGTTTCTGTAAAATAAATATCAGTGATTATTTTGAGTCATTATTTTCCGAATCTCTGGAAAGCTGCTTTGAGGCAGTAAAGGCAATCTGCAGCAGTAAAGGTGAGTGGACTCGACTGGGGTCAGATGGCAGGAGCGAGCGAGCGAGTGAGAGAGAGAGGGAGGGGAGGAGGCGTGTGATTGGACGGGGGAGGGGAGAGAGCCAGAGACGGCTTCATTCAAGAAAGCCATGAATATTGAGCCCAGCGCAGCAGCCGCTCTCCACTCCACAGAGCGATCGTGAGGACCTACAGTAACCGAACACGAGAGGAAGCGTGTAGAAGAGAACATGGATGCTGAGACGCTAAGCTCCGCCTCCTCTCCTCTCCATCCTCCTCTGATGAATGATCAGCCGACCGCTGTCGTGTAGCGCCGCATGGACACCAGGTTAGTCAATGTGTGATTCTGCTTGAACATCATGGAGGAAGGTCGTTTGAAGACTCACACTTGACGTGTCCATTTGCTGCAATTTCCAATATTCTGGTTTTTGTTTATGCTTTTGCCACCTGTAATATGGATTTTCCTGCAAGTAAAGCCATCTTTCATCCAATTTCAAGCAGATAACTGATGTTTTTAGAAGAGATATGCATCTGTGACATTTGATCAGAATAATGCATTGCATTTGCTGCATGTACCGAGCGATTTTGTGGGAGTGTTTTCACCCCTTTAATGAGTGTGAGAAAGATGTTTATCTCTGCGGCACAGGCCTAGCGTGAGAAAGCAGTATCGTCCCACTGGTGGCAGAAGAGAAGATGCATGTGTGTTTTTGGGTTGGCCTTTAAGGAGAAGTGTGAGAAACTGCATTCACACACACACACACACACACACACACACGTGTGGCTTGTCATTACAGCTCTGATGAGTGCAGATATGACCGATGAGAGGCGTGTGGAGCCGTACATCATCCACAATATCAGCTTTCTTCTCTAGAGTGTTTGATAAACACCTTTTATCTCTTTATTGGTGTGTGTGTGTGTGTGTGTGTGTGTGTGTTTGGCACTTCTCAAAGCTGCACGAGAGACGATGCGTTTGTGTAATGTCTGGACTAGAGGACTAGCTCACTGCTGATTGGATAATGTTCAGGATGTACTAATGCTCATACTTCGCACAGGATGCACACTATGAATACACAAATAGAATCGTATAGAAGTATGTGGGGATGCACAAGATATTGGTACTTCATTGGTTAATAATGTAATTTTCAAATGTATCTGTACCAGTTGATGTTTAATGTTTTTTTTTTTTTACTGTTCTATTTTTATATTTACTATATTTCTATATTTAGCTTGCCTTTTTATTATAATGTTGTCAAGTCACCTTTATTTATGTAGCTCTACAGGAAACGGTTTCGGCTGTACAGCGGACTGAGAAGAAAATAGTGTCATAGTCCAGCCTAAGGAACTTCAATGATGTTCATTTTTGTTGTAAAAAAAGAAAAGTTATTGATTTAGTTTATACAGTATTTCTCTATGGAGAGACAGCGATGTCATCGTCCAGCTCGGTTCAGTTCAATGCGATCGGATCAATCATATTGTGGAATATTAAGTGTTGTGATGCCTTTATTTAGCTGTGACCTCTAAAATGATATATTTGAGCATTTAGACTATTTATTTAGAGAGAATAGTGTGTAATATAGTGCTGCTCATCCTCAGTGTGTATGTGGGATGAGATGATGAAGAAAACATGAAGCATCTGATCATACGGGTCCTGGACGGCGTGATGGATGGAGATCTTGATGTGTGTGTTTGGTCTGCAGTGATTCAGAACCTTCTGGAACGCGTGGACTCGTGTTCTGCAGTGGAACGGCTGCTGGAGTGTTGCTGCATGGGTAAAATCACAAGTGGATTACGTTGAATATATAAATGAAGCATGAATTATATAAATGCAGTCCATTTACCATTTATCAGTGGCTGTTTAGTTCTCTCTCTCTCTCTCTCTCTCTCTCTCTCTCTCTCTCGTCACACTATGTTTGTTTTTCCAGACGGGCAGCTCTTAGCTCAGGTACAGAACATTAATAATTAAGATAGAACCTGGTGGCGTGTGTTAGGGACAGATGAAGGGCTGGAGGAGGAGGAGGAGGAGGAGGAGGAGGAAGATTGCTGCGTCGAGAGATTGAGACAGAGATGGATGACTAGAGAAGAGTTTCTCCATCTGATTGAAGAAGGCTTTTCATCCTCTGTATTATCTATCTCATCCTTTGTAATCGGATCAGGTCTGGCTGGAGATTCCTGCTCTGAGGGCAGCTAGTGAGTGTTGTTGTAAGATTGGACAGTTTTCAGTTGTTTTATTTGAAGAAGGCCTGTCTATTTCGTCTGAGATGTGTTCCTAAAAGCTCTTTGGTGAAATGAGACTTGTCGACACAGAACAGAGCTACGATATGAACATGCACTCCATAACGCAGATCATGTGGGACCATAAGAATTTGAGAATTATTTGACTTTTGATTGTAAGTTGATTGACTCATTTAAAGGGATAGTAACCCAAAGACTATGAAATGTTGTGATGATTTACTCTCCCTCAAGTTCCAAATCTGTATGAGTTTCTTTTCTTGAACCCAAAAGAAGTTATTTTGAAGAACGTTGGTAACGGTTGACAGGAGCCGTCGACTTCCATCGTATTTAGTTTTTTTGTTTTCATGGAAGTCAACGGCTGCAGTTTGATTACCAACGTCCTTTATTGTCTTCTTTTGGGTTCAGCAAAAGAAAGAAACTTATTCAGGTTTGGAACAACTTGAGAGTGAGTAAATGATGAACTTCCTGTAAAGCCTGTTGAGAATCTCCTGTGAGAATATTAACGTCTCAGGAGAAAATACTTGAACTCGGAGGTCTCCATTGGCTTTTTTAATATTTGTTTTCTTCAAGTTTCTTCTTTTTTTCTCCCCCTTTTTTTTACAGTTTCAGTTTTGTGCTTCAAAAAGATCATCAGATGTTCAGTTCCTGTATTGTGGCTGATCTGTGTGTGATTTTATCAGTGATGTGGAAACTCCCAGCAGAACGACAGCACTTTAGCGGCGTCCGTGTGTTCTTGCTTTAGCGACGTGGCGTCCGTGTGTTCTTGCTCAAAGTTGTGAGACGTCAGTCTGATGTACATTCCTGAAAGCTGACAGGGCAGAGGTGAAAGGCCAATGAATGGCCTTCTGGGAGGATATCTGTGTACACGAGTGGTTTGGTGGTTGTTAGGGTGGGGACTTTTCCGTTCATATTTATTTCTCTGAGCTTTACAGAAAACCTTTTTTTCATTTGTACATTTTCTTTAATACATTTCGCATGTTTAGAAATATAGCCTTTTGATGGTTTACACGAAACTCGATCCTGCATCTCCCACACGAGCACCACACGTCTGTAGCTCACGCGCTAACTGTCCAGCCGAGGCCCAAACAACCATTTGCATTGTTTTTGTAAAGTGTACCGTGGGTTCATGGTTATTGATATTGGATATGTTCCTTGTTTCTGTAGCACTGCCAGTAACTCGAACCGCAGCACGCCGGCCTGCTCACCCGTCCTGCGCAAGCGCTCGCCAACGCCCCAGAGTCCAGACGGAGAGAACATGGTGGAGAAGAGCTCCGATCACTCTTCCGATAAATCCCCTTCCACCCCGGATCAAGCCGTCCAGCGCGCGTACAGCCAGGCGCTTCACAACACCCGCGCCGGGGGGAAGAACTCCAAGGTAAGTGTGTGTCGGCCTGCGCTCCTGCTCTTCACACACACCGCGATCCTCGTCCGTGCGGCCCGTAATCTCCATCTGACCCTGCAGGGCATCCATACCTGTGAAGAAGATCAGAGACCCGTGTTTACAGTCTTCCAGTACATTTACTTAAAAACATAGTGAGTTTCCTATCCAGGGAACACTTTACTCATCATACACACACACACTGGGAGAGGCAGCGCACTAGTTTTAAATTACTGTAGAGCTCTTGCTTTCTTATCCCTATCATTCTTAGATCCTAGATCTCTCGTTCGTCCTGAGAACATGCTTCATAAAACAGTTTCCCACAGTTAACACCGCTCTAGTGAAGCACATCTAAATCTGAGTCAGTCGAGTCGTGGCATTATCATTTCATGACCATCTGCACCTCATGATTGACATGATCTCTCTGCTCGTGGGGAAGCTTTGCCGCCCAACGGTGTTGTTTTATTTGTCTGCACATAATTCATAGTTTTCTTTTTGTTTTTGTTTGTTTTCTGATATCTGTTCTTTCTCTCATGCATGCTAGTCCCACAAGAAACTGTCTAAAGTAAGCATCACTCTTTTCTGCTCTAGCGTACCTCCACCCTGCATGTGACCCATCCCATAATGCTTTGCATCACCTGTCTGTGCTAACCAAGCAAACACTGTGCAAGACTAGCTAGTAATGCCAAGTTAAATGTGTTGAACTGTCTGACACAGACTAGCCCCTTTCACACAAACGGTCTTTTCTGGTAAATTACTATTAAGAGATCATGTGTGAACGCGACCTTTCCAAAAGCACCTGTCAGTTCTGACAATTTCCCGGTATGAGAAGTGGCCACATTAGCAGTAAATTACCGTTACGATTCTGTAAAGGAAGAGCAGGATTATGGGTATGAGCACACGCCAGGCTAGAACAGGTTTGGCTTTGAGCCGGTCGTAATGCTCTGTCGGATCCGTTTATGCTAAGATCCGCTGCTCGTAATAGTTCTTCTCTGTAAACATGACGGACGTCGGAGCTGCGCCGCGTCTCACGAACCCAAAATCACTTATTTTACCCTTGAATAGGGCACTATTTGTGGAGGTTATCGAGTGCATTCATTCAATCCCACCGCAATAATGAGTGTACGATCGATGTATGCTCAACGGCAAGGGAATACCCATAATGCACTGTGAGAGTGAATTCCCACGCCTCACCAGAAGATGGTGCCCGACGCTTACTCATCCGTTCAGCTTCAGTGTGGCTCAACACTGCATAACATCATACAGGTATAAAATCCATGATTAAATTGAAAGAAATAAAGATTTGACATTTATCTTGACATTTATTTTATTTACACATATTTGACTGACTAAACCTCCAGCAACTCTGTAATACACATCTTTCCATCACTACTCAAGCTGCCTAACCCTAAAGCAAAGTTTCATCTAATAATTAAATCGCAAGCACTAACGGACTAATATGCAGCGCACTCGAGTTGGCTCACTGGTTTTTATTGAAGTGAACTCTTCTTAGTGGTCCACCGCGGGCACAGTGAGCGAGGGTATGGGCTGAATCCGGCGTTCTTCTCTTCCGGTAATCCGCAGTTATTGCCGATGCGTTTACAGTAACTGCAAGACTACAGGAACTATTGTGTGTCTCGTGTTTTTAGGAGCTAAATTTCATTCTGTGCGATGTCACTCAAATCAGTCACGTTGGACAGATAGTGAAACTAAAGCGCTTCTCGTCCAGGTAGATGAAGAAAACAGACGTGCTTAAAGGTAATTTCCAATCATTTTACCGGTTAAAGAGTTTACTGGTTAAGTCATTCTGGTAATTTACTGGGATTGCTGTGTGAACAGGGCTCATTAAAGAGGTTGTATTGACACCAAATGGCGTCACGAGAGCAGAAGTTTCCAGTATGCCGTATAGAAACACGTGACTTATGTCACTGTCAGTTTGACAGATATAGAAGAATAAATACATATTTATAAGTAAAACATTTCACACCTGACCTCTCTTGATGACCTTTCTCTCCAGTATGACAGACTAAACCTGATTAAAGTAAGATATTGGTATTTGTGCCCTTGAGCTCAGACCCATCCTCTGAGAAGCGTACTGTAGAGTCCCAGTGTGTGTGTGTGTGTGTGTGTGTGTGTGTCTCCAATGCTCGCATTACACTTCTTTCTCCATCCTTTTAGGTCTTTATATTTGTGTATATGAACCATAAACTTGTATCACAATCACTGTTAAGACATTTTTAGCATAGTTGTGTTTTTGTGTCCATAAAATGCATAATATGTTTGGCAATGTATAACAACAAGAGATTAATTTAGTGTAAACTGACTGCCCTCTTGTGGTCGCTTTGTGTTTAGCAAATGTGCTATGATACAAGAACAGATGAAATATCCTATACACAAACTGAGCCTTCCCATAATCCCTTGTTTTATGATATACTTATACCTGTGCTGATCAAACATTCATGGATGGATGGATGGATGGATGGATAGATAGTTGAAGGTTCAGGTGTCCTAAAATGGACATTCTTTGGTTCTCATGAGGAAAACAGCATATAAATCATATCAAATAATGCCTTTTGAAAATGTAGAAATGGATGATGTCATGGTTATGAAGGTGTCATGTCAGTCTTATGTACACCCCTTCAAGTAAAGTGTTACCCAATATAAAATAGTTATGTGTAGGTTATGTCCCCATAATACGTATGTGTGTTTGTGTTAGTGATTTGTATATAGCCAAATATAAGTGTTTGTGTATATTTGATCACTCAGAAGCCTTAGAAACTCACTCTAATGTTTATCTCTTCCTCTTTTGTTTCTTCTTCCATCAAAATCGGATTCTTCAAACTCACAGAAAAGTCAAAGCTGGTATAACGTAAGTTTAAAAAAAATCATTATTCATTACTTTTGATGTTGAATGTTGTGTGTTTGTACAATATTGTGTAAAATATTGGGGTTCTTTATGAACTGGATTCTGTTTTCCATTATTCAATAATTAGTTGTTTGCTCATCTCCATGCCGTGTCATGTGACTCTCTGAGGTCGCCTCGATGACCTCTTTCTTCTGTGTTTGGCCTGACATTTGTTGTCCTGTGGGAAAGAATCCATTTTTTTTTTCGGTCAGTTAGTACTTAATGACATTTTTCATCATTTTACAAGTGCCTTTTGTGATGTTTTGTCAGTGTGTTATTGTGGGTCGTAACCTCTGATGAAGCGATCTGCAGAACAAAGAGCGCTGTGTTCTTTCTCTCTGATCAACAGCGTGTCCATTTCTGCCCTGGATCAGAAACATCTCAAATATACAGAATAGCTCAGATCATTGGGTTCACGTTGAAATCTCAGACTTTAGATTTGATTTAGAGATCTCTACTGAAACTAATGTGAGATTGCTGGATTCTGTGGATCTCATTTGTGGAGTTACCCCCAGCATCACTTTTAAAGCATAATTATGGGTCTCTGCTGGATGGGTTCGTGAGTTTCTCTCTGGGGTCTAATGCACCAGTTTAGTCATGGGGACGCTATACTGGAACAAGCACATCCTCTGGATGTTAAATCCTGATTCTCTGGTCATTTATTAATCCCATGGCACATCTCTTTAAGAGTAGGGGTGTAACCGCGCTGGCCTGGACAGATTCGCTCCATTTGCCGCTATCAATCTTGAGCTAATCCCATCCAATAAACTCTCTCTGTAACGGTCACCAGGTGGAGTACCCTTGAGAGTCACCAGAGGGCACTCCACACCAGATGTTCATGTTTCATTCACAACTACATTTCCCAGAAGTCATCATCACTGATCACATTCACCTGTACCTCATTCACTGATTGCGTTCACCTGTGTCTCATCCTGTTAGTCTGTCCATATTTACCTGGTTTTCACATTCACTGATTGCGAAGTCTTGTTGTACTGTGTGTCTGCATTTCTGAGCGGTTTCCATGTTTGTTTTCGACTTTGGATGGTTTTTGGATTCTGATTATTGCTGCCTGCCCTGCCCTGACCTCTGCCTGTTTCCCGGATTCCCACTGTGTGTTCTCCTGTCTGCCGAGTCTCGACCCTGCCTGTACGACTACTCTTAAATAAAGCTGCATTTGGATCTTCATCTACAAGCCTCAGAGCAGTTCGTAACACTCTCTTCTCCACCTAAAGCCGGTGTGTGTGTGTGTGGAGAGCACATCATCCTGGTGCATGTTGAGGAGAGACCCTGATGTGATTGTAAAGCACTTTGGCTGTACAGTAGCTCATAGGAAAGCGCTGTATGGGGCAGTGGTGGCCTAATGGTTAGAGAGTCGGACCGAAGGTTGAGGGTTCAATTCTCAACTCCAGCAGGAAATGACTGAGGTGAGGTGCTTGAGGATGGGTGCCACAGCAAAATGAGTCTCTGTGTGTGTGTGTGTGTGTTCACTACTCACTCCTGCCAGTGTGTGTGCTGTAACTTGGATGGGTTAAATCTGCATAGGACAAATTCTGAGTATGTTTTAACATATTGTGCCTTCATAATAAGTCACTTTCATTACATCTTTCTTATTAAAGTGTCATTCATTCATTCCTTGGAATAGATAGTCATACAACAATGATTTTTCAAATTTTGACATGCAAATTAGATATCTTTGAACACTTTTTACCAAAATAATTTTTAAATATAGATATTTTTGATGTTTTTTTGTGGGATAACTCTTTAGCAGTGTGTTACAGGAGTCTGAATGGGCCCGATGCTTCTGCATGACTCCATGAACAGCGTGTGTGTGTGGAGATAACAGTCGGTGTGTATAAAGACCAGCAGGAAACAGTGACTCTCTCCAAGTGTGAGCTTATCAGGAAATAGTTTACTTTGCTCATTTTAGTTTTTCTTGGGTGGACAGATAAGCGCAAGCTGTTGGACACGTGTGCTCTGCTGTAAACATGCTAAATAGAGGACTGTAAATAATCACGCTCCCTGTTACGGGCACTGGGACGCTCAAGTTTTATTTTTATTTGTATAGCGCATTTACAACCCATTTTGTTTCAAAGAAACTTTATAGAAAATCGTGCATTAATGACTTAGAATCATGCATTAATGAAGGAGAAGGAATAAGATGTTGAGCTAGAGCTCGTTCTGAGATCGCCTCGAGGACAGTATGATGGCAGTATAGAGTTATTCTGTTGTGCCTCTGTCATTAATCATGGCAAATGTAGGGAAATTAAAACATATTTGTCCTGTATTTCTCATGCATTTTTGGTTTACACTTTATTTTACAGTATGTGCACTTACAGTGAAAGAAAGCACTGGGTAATATAAGGTGAGCACATGGGTTAGAGTTAGGGTTAGGGGTAGATTCAGGATTAGTATCTAGTTATTACCCAGTTTTTGTAATTACTTTAATACGTGCAAAGTATGTACATGGGTAATAGGACTGTAAAAGAAGTGCTACCCATTTTCTTCTATACTTCTACTTCAATTATATAACTTCAGTTATATTTTTGTAAATATTTTAAATAAGGTGTATTTTAGTTAAATTTGCCAATAGGACCTAAACTTGACATTCTCCACCAGACATGTAGTGCTTACATGTTTTATTGTACAAAAAAGAGAGTTCCTTAGGACTTCTGCTGAGCGTCCTGAGCGGTGTGTGTGTGTGTGTGTGTGTGTGTGTGTGTGTGTCTCGCAGTGGGCTCAGATGTTGGAGTCGAGGCCAGAGAGAGAGAGATGATTCACCCGTTTGGCATCCCCCCTTCCTCCAGCCCAGGAAGTTAACTAGAGTTCGTTGACCCCGTGAGAGTGCACGAGAGGAGGAAGACGGAGGCGTTGTCCTTGGCCGTGCCTCAACACTAACACCATAAATGTCTTGTGCACAATGGGGACCTCTGTGATTCTCTCAAACACTTTTATCTTTCTGTCCTCTACGTTCTCCAAGTTTCTGATCTCTTTCTGCCACTTCATGAAATAAATGAAAACTGCTTTTTGGGGGAGGGGGGTTCACAAAAAAGCTAATTTGTGGAAGCTGACGTGTGTTTTTCAGGCCCCGAACCCTTCAGGGTCTTCTGCTGGAGTATAGGGGATGTCTGGAGAGACATTGAATCCAGTTTGACCTGGGGTGTGGGTGGGATGACAGTCCCAGGAAAAGCATATAAATCTCGCAGCTCTTCGATCATGAGTGAGAAAAATGTACTGCCTGAAGCAAAGAGCTCACTACATCTGGCACAGCCCCTCCCCTCTCTTCTTCTTGGCATTCTATTGGCCAGCTGGCTTCCCTAGCTCCTCCCTCTTTCTCACTCACAAACATTCTCTCAGGCCCCTCCCACTCCTCCTGGCAGAAGTGTTTTGTAGAAAGTGTTGGTGAGAGCTCGTTCCTGTTGTAATAAAGGGCTGCTTCTGCTCAGTGAGATCATTCGGTGTCCTCCAGGGAGAAATCCTCAAAGGGACGAGCCGCAGATCAAGTCAACTGGACGTGCAAGGATGTTAATGCTTGTATTTTGACTATTTTAATCCATGCTAAAGAAGGACTTTTGAAAGATTTTTGGCATTTTTTTAACAGGTGGATGTTTTTTTTGGACTTCCTCAAACGCATGCCTCGGGAATGTTCTTGGACGATTTAGTTTTCTTGGCAAACATTTAGGAAATGCGATATATCCTATATGTATGTTTTCATCTGATAACCGTAACTGAAAACCCTCATGAACACGTTGAATCTGAAATATTGTAAAGTGGCGACGTACCTCCGAGTTTCTGGCTGGATCTGGAACTGTAAATGTGGTGGATCAGCGGGCATAACCCATCAAACGAGAAGATTGTTGGCCACAGCCTTTCCGAGCAGACCACTAACAGTCCTCGGTTTGACTCATTTCCTGAGGAACCCGTGCTCTGATCTCTTGGTCAAGACTGATGTGTGTCCATGATCAGTGTGTGTGAGGCGTTCTCCTGCTGTGTGTGTTTGAGACCCAGCGGCTCAGAAACACACGCGGTGATGCTCTCGGGGAAGTCTCAGAGCATGTCCTGCTGAAGCAGATCGTGAAGCACCGCACCTCCTTCAGGAGCGCACACAGTAAGAGGGAACGTCTGCTCAAACGGACGGAGCGATGGAAGTCCTCAGCTTCGATGCAGAGTCTGATTGGCTGTACGACTGGGAGGCGGTCCGACAGCCTGAAGTGCCCCCACGGGATTGGACGGACTGCGATTCAGAGAGCGTTCCTGCTGTAAGCAACCAATCAGAGAGCCGATGAGAAGGGAGTCGTGTCCTTTTGTAGTTTGGCTTTGTTGATGTCAGATCATGAGCATCTCATTATGTTTCAGTGGAGACACGACGCGCTTGCGGACCTGCTTAGGATAGATGTCATGCATTTCGCTGTGAATGCGATGATTTGAGGGACTGTGGTGGTTTTTCATGCGTTCAGTTGTGTACCTTGATGTAGATCGTTCGGCTGACAGAGTATTGAAAAAAATGTATATAAAATAATATGAATATTAAACATTTAATCAGACAGATAATGTGTTTTAGGGTTAATAAACTGCATTATGCAAAACTAAAATCAAAATTTCCTACATATTCATTCCCACAGGAAGCGTTAATGGAAACAGGGTGTGTGTGTGTGTGTGTGTGTGTCCTGTACGTCGCCCGTCTCACTCTCTCTCCTCTCGTCTCTCAGGTTTTGAGCCCCACGTACAAGCAGCGAAATGAAGACTTCAGGAAGCTGTTCAAGCAGTTGCCCGACACGGAGCGCCTCATCGTGGGTCAGTCTCAGCACACACTGAAGCCGGCTGCAGTATAATAAGCTGTCCGGTCGCATACGTGTTATCATTTACCATACAACCTGAAATGACTGCATTGATTTGTTGTTGTTGATTTGGTTAGCCCAAAAATGTTGAGACCTCCTATTCTTTTTTTTAAACTAGTGATTGGCTGCTATATTTTTAGTGTTTGTCTGTTAACAATATGTATAAAACATGGAAAGGTTTGATGTATGAACCTCCATGACCTCTGACCTCCTCCTGACAGACTACTCCTGTGCGCTGCAGAGAGACATCCTCCTGCAGGGCCGCCTCTACCTCTCCGAAAACTGGATCTGTTTCTATAGCAACATCTTCCGCTGGGAAACGCTGGTGGGTTGGAGCCGTTCTCTCGAGGAGAAACAGCGTTTTCTGCCTCTCTTCTCCGCTGTTGATATCCAGTGAATGTGCTGTGTTGCTTCTGCGGGTTTGTTGAGTTTGTGTTGTCATCTCTGTGTGTGTGTGTGTGTGTAGCTGACGGTGAAGTTGAAAGATGTTTGCTCCATGACGAAGGAGAAAACAGCCAGACTCATCCCCAACGCCATCCAGCTGTGCACAGACAACGAAAAGGTGAACAGAGCTCTTGAACACCAGTGTGCCAAACTCTGGCCTGCATACTAACATGTGCATATTCCCCTTTAGCACTTCTTTACCTCATTCGGGGCGAGAGATCGGACGTACATGATGATGTTCAGACTCTGGCAGAATGCTCTACTAGAAAAGGTTCGACAAGATATGTCATTGTTCCCAATGGTCCTTTGAAAACAAGTGTTTGGTGGCCATGTTAGCCCACAAAGTCTCTATGTCTTTCATATTTGTCTAGCCATTGTGTCCCAAAGAGCTGTGGCATTTTGTCCATCAGTGTTATGGGAATGAACTGGGTCTGACCAGCGACGATGAAGATTACGTACCTCCTGATGACGACTTCAACACCATGGGGTGAGTCTTCCCCCATCCTGAATGTTGAATCCTAATTTACAAATCTAGATCCTCTCTCAAAGCTTTGCTAGAAGAGGTCCAGCAAACGGATTTTCATTTGCCAGTTCGGGAATGTCTGGTTTTGGGGAATTTTGTTTAGTCACAATAGTGGTTTTGTGTCCCTCTCCCAGCTTCCAGTGCACTCAGACTTACAGATTTAGTCTTTTTTTAGGACTGAACTCAAGAAGATATTTTAGCACAAAATACACCCATTCAGAGACACGGATCGAGGCCCAATCAAATACAGCCAATCCAAATCAGTTTTGTTTTTGAAAAAAGTACTTTTATTCAGCAAAGATGGCAATCAGTATTGTGTATAATTCGCCCAAAATAAAAATTCAAGTGTTCAGAGTTTTTAGTGTCAGTATTACATTAAACTAATACTAATACTAATGTGGTTCGTATCCACTGTGAGACGCCAATGTGACACTTGACCCCTCGTTGATCCAGAGGCGTGCGACCTCTGACATATAGAGCAATTGTAAGTCGCTTTGGATAAAAGCGTCAGCTAAATGAATACATTTAAAAAATTTATCATTTTAATCAAGAGGACGTTTTTGTTCACCTTTTACCATACGTCTTGGATTATCACAATGATATTGTATCGTGAGTTCACGTATCGAATCGTGACATGAGGGTATCGTTACACCTCTAATGTATATTAAACCAGATTTAGTATTTATTGTAATTCCAGCATGTATACATAGAATAGCACTTTACTGTATATGTGTAATTTGTCTGAAAACAGTGGTGTCTTTTGTAATTGTTACTGAATTTTAAGGTGTTCTTTAAACTGTGTAGTATTCAATTTAAACTTAAATGTTAGTTTTGTTATGTGTTGTTTTGTGATGACCTGACGGGGGACTGCAGATGGAAAGTAGCCCTGGGGCTAATTCTGGCATATTTACATTACTGAAATGTTTATCAATATGCATTGTCCCTTTTAAATAAATAAATAAAATTAAAAAAATTCAAAGTGGCAGTAAAAATATTTATAATGTTAGAAAAGATTTCTATTTCCTTTCTATTTATCAAAGAATCCTGAAAAAAGTGTCACAGTTTCCTCAAAAACAATAAGCAGCACTATAAGACTGATATTAAGTAGAACCATTTCTGGATCAGCAAATCAGCAAATTAGGATTTGATTTCTGAGGGACCGTGTGACGCTGAAGACCCAATCAGAAATGCGTCAGGAAGACCACAGCTGTACATCCAGCATTCAGATGGCAAAGTGTCATGGATCTGCTGTAGACGTGTCTCTTGCTATCTGTGGTGGAGGGTCAGCTTCCCGAGCTGGTAATCTTGACCTGCAGCTGTTGCCCGTCTCCCTGGTGCAGGTACTGCGAGGAGATCCCCAATGAAGACAACGAGGCCCCTGACAACTGTCCCAAAACCCCAGACGCCAAAATGGACATCAGCCCTCAGCTCCACAGGAAGGTGTTCCTCAACAGCAGTGTCCACTCCACGGACGGCACCGACGCTCCGGTCAATGTAAGCGCTGGCTCACACACAGTCACAGTGGGAATACAGAAGCGTTCATTAATGGGACTTTATGCATGACAGAAGTGGTTAGGAGGGCCAGCATAATGTTAGCACTGCAAATTGATATTTTATTCATTCAGAATGTTCATAATCAATGTTTTATATCCTTGTAGTTCCCCGATGTGCCCCCAGTGGAGGACTTTACTGGCTGCGTCCCAGAAGACCTCCTGCCCCTGCCATTGCCCGACAACATGCTGTCCGAGACCGGTCCTGTCCCCGGCCCTCCGCCCTCCCTCGACCTCAACGACAACGAGGACCTCCCGACTGAACTCAGCGACTCCTCGGAAACACACGACGAGGGTGTGTATGCAAAAGCCAGTTCTATTGACTGGACCACAGCTGTAGTCTGACTGTTTCTGTGTGTGTGTGTGTGTGTGTGTGTGTTGTCAGCTGGGGAAGTGCAGGCCTTCCAGGAAGATCTGAACGGGAAACTGTACATTAATGAAGTGTATATGTTCAGCGTGGAGAAACTGCACGACCTCCTCTTCACTGAGTCCCAGTTCATGAGAGAGTTCCTGGAGCAGAGGCGCTTCTCAGGTTGGGCATTATGGGTTATCTATCCATCCATCTATCCATCCGTCCGTCCATCCGTCCATGTGTCTATCTAATCTGTCTGTCTGTCTTTCTATCTGTTATTGATTTCACCTTGTTCTTTGTTTTGCAGATGTGGTGTATCAGCCGTGGAGGGAAGAGGACAGCGGTCAGACCCGAGAGATCCGGTACACCATCGCCCTGTCCAACCCGCTGGCCCCAAAGACGGCCACGGTCACCGAGACACAGGTGAGCTCACCCGAGGAGAGACGCGCGCCGCACACGACGGATGACGACGCTATGGAAAGCTTTAGTGTCTTTGTTTTCTTGTAGACTCTGCACAAGGCCAGTCAAGTGAGCGAGTGCTACATCATCGACGCAGAGGTGATCGCTCACGATGTCCCATATCACGATTACTTTTACACACTCAACCGCTACATGCTCACTCGGGTCGCCAAGAACAAGTGCCGTCTCAGGTAACGTCTGCGCTCTATTTTAATCCGATAGATATTATAATGTGTATTGCTTGGTGCTATAGAAAAAACAACACATTTTGTAGCATGTGAGAGGAATGAAATGCCGTGGTGTGTGCTTGTGAATGTAAAAGAGTGTCGGCTGAACTGCGCTACAAGAAGCAGCCGTGGGGACTGGTCAAGGGCTTCATCGAGAGGAACTTCTGGAGTGGCCTGGATGAATATTTTAGGTATTTGGGTAAGTGTGATGAAAATAAAATATTCATTTTGAACATTAAACATTTAATTTACATTCAGAGTACACACAACATAGCCTATGACTAAATAAAAAAAAATAATCTCTGTTTCTTTCTTTGCTGTGTGTGTGTTTAGAGCTAGAGTTGAGTAAGCTGGTGCTTTCTGAACCTCACAAACAGTCTCCCAGGTCCAAAGCATTACACACGGCTCCGGTGAGGCGCAGGAAGCGGCCCCTGACGCACACGAGGCAGCAGCACACGGACGAGGCGCTCCGGCCCGCCACCAGCCCTGAGGAGGAGAAGAGCGTCGTCCGGCGCATCAAACACGTGGCAGGTCTGACGTCAGCCCGCTCGGCTCCTGAGACACGTGCCTGAACAGGAATATAGTGCGGGTTGTATGTTCAGGTGTTTTCCTCTGTCACAGGATCCACACAGACCAGACACGTCCCGGACCACGGATCTGAAGGCCTGGCTCTCTACAGCGTCTCCAAACTCCTGCTCATCGTCAGCTCTGTGTGGGTGTTCTCAGAGACACATCAGGAATAAAACAGCTAAATTAAGCTCGTTTTCTCCTCATATTTTCTCCCAAATTGCTCATTTTAGCAAAACCAGATTGACACATGCAGAACATTTCTTGAAATAAAGTAATTAGATGTTTACTGGGGCTAGATTAACGGTCTTTTTGGCCTAGCAAACTTTGTAGTTTTTTTTTCACATGCTTTAGCAACAGGACGCGGCATGCGTGCACTGCGCTCTGAAACACATTCATTTCATGGCTTGTGCCGCGCGAGGACGTTTTGTTGCTTCGTCGACCAAAGCGCAAGCGGATCTAGCTAGGCCGGAAACAAAACAGCAGGCACGCCACACACACTTGCTTGGGCTTGCGAGCCGGCTGAATAGTTGGCTGACGTTATGTTTTGAGTGGATGACGAGCACAAGACGCTGAAATGGACGCCAATAAGATTCTAAATGGAAAGTTTACTTTAAAAAGTTCCCTAATGGTTCCACTGACAAGACCAACGTGATCTGTGTGCTTTGTCGTTGTGAACTGAGCTATCATCATCGCAGCATGTCTGGTGCACACACACACACACACACACACACACACACACACAGCTGATGCGAGTTCTCCGCCCCCTCGTCAATATCAGGACCTCGTCAGTATTTCTTTCACCCTTTTATTGATGGACGGCGTTACATTGAGAGATTATTTGCTCCAAGTGAGAATTCTAGTGTGAATTTGAACACAGTATATGCATGCCAGTGTTGTTTTCAATAAAAACATTTGCACAAAGCAAGCCAATCCAGTTACAAATGTTGATAGAGCATTAAAATGAGAAAAAATAATGAGACAAAAAAGAAATCAAGAGACATTTAGAATAGATAAAAATGTGCGATTGATCGTGAGTTAACTACGACATTAATGCGATTAATCGCCATTAAATATTTGAATCGTTTGACAGCACTAATGTTTACATTTCCTACCATGTGTAGAATAGGCCACTTTAATGTCCTCTCTGCATGTGTCATTCAACTTTGTCAGTCACTCACATTATATTTTACGTTATTAGAGCACAGGGTTCGGGGTAGGGATGACTCAGACTGTTGGTCAGCATAATTCATTATGGTCTGTTGTTCTTCATGTCTTTTCTCTCTCCTGTTTTCATCGCGTCCTGCAGGATTTGTGTCAGGTATTCAGTGTTTTCATCTGTATGAACGTATAAATCGTCTGTGGTTCCTGTGGTGCAGTTGACTCGTTCATGAGCTGATCGGTGTGTGTTCTCCTCTGTTCCTCAGTCTGGTGCTGCTGGTCTTCTTGAACATGATGCTGTTTTATAAGCTGTGGATGCTGGAACACACAGCCAAGAGTCTGACCTCATGGCAGGGTCTCAGGTCTCCGGAAAGGTAACGAGACCCTTCGGTGTGTTCATTTGGGAATGGGAGGTTTTTCTAAACACCTAAACGAAACACCTACAACCTCGGCACATAACTGTTAACATACACTGTAAAATAATATTTTATTAATATGTATTTTATTATATTTTTGGTTAGTTTTTAAGTAAAAATATACAAACACTTACAACAAGCAGTATTGCATAAGATGGAAGTTTATTTTTTCTTAAATCATTGCCCAGTTGTTTTTTCCTGGTTTTACACACAAATCTGGAAGGTTTATGCTAGAAAAAGGTTTATGCTAGGAAAAAATGCTAATGTGGCAAGAAAAATAAACCTAATTCAATATATAATTGAAAAAATATATATAATTGATAAATGAAAAAATGTGCTTATCAAGTCTGAAAATAAATACTGATAAACTGATTTTGCTGCATATGAACATGAATATTTGCATGAGGAATATGTGTGTGTGTGTGTGTGTGATGGGCAGGTTTAGGAGTAGGGTTAGTGTGTGTGTGTGTGTGTGATGAGCAGATTTAGGGGTAGGGTTAGTGTGTGTGTGTGTGATGAGCAGATTTAGGGGTAGGGTTAGTGTGTGTGTGTGTGTGTGTGTGTGATGAGCAGATTTAGGGGTAGGGTTAGTGTGTGTGTGTGTGTGTGTGTGTGTGTGTGTGTGATGAGCAGATTTAGGGGTAGGGTTAGTGTGTGTGTGTGTAATGAGCAGATTTAGGGGTAGGGTTAGTGTGTGTGTGTGTGTGTGTGTGTGTGTGTGTGTGTGTGTGTGTGTGTAATGAGCAGATTTAGGGGTAGGGTTTGTGTGTGTGTGTGTGTGATGAGCAGATTTAGGGATAGGGTTTGTGTGTGTGTGTGTGTGATGGGCAGGGTTAGTGTAAGGGGATAAAATATACAGTTTGTTCAGTTTAAAAAACATTACGTCTATGGAGAGTCCTGACAAAGATAGTAAATCAGATGTGTGTGTGTGTGTGTGTGTTGCAGTACACTTCCGCAAACACAGATTGAATGGGCTCAACTTTTGGAGTCTATGCAGCGTTACCATGAGAACGAGCTGGAGAAATGGAGGGAAATAATAAAGTCATCTGTGCTGTTGTTGGATGAGGTATGATCAAGTACAGTACACGTCTGAAACATTAGACAATAGGGGATTATCACGCTGAGCAGAAGTACTTCCGGATTCAGTGATGTCTGAGCGCTGCCACTTCCGCTGAATGACCGCTCTCGCTGGCGAACTGATGACGGACTACACTGAGTTTATTTATACGGCATCCCTGGTAAATTAGTCTGATTCACTAAAGTGCCGGCTGCAAACGAACGTGCTACCTTGTTTTACTTTAAAGTTTGGACTTTCTTCCCTGCGAACCGGTTTAATCCACTTCTTCCTTATACTCAATAGAGTCGGAAATCCATGAAAACTTAAGTAGGGTTGGCGTTGTTGGTTCGATTTACAAAGTGGAACAGAGCAGTGACATCTAGCCTTCGTCTCAGCCATTGTTGAACTGCGTCGGAAGTGGACGTGCACAAAGTTGACAAACCCCGCCCATGAAACCCGGAGCGTGATAATCCCCTAGTGTATTATATGTATCATATTAAGAAATGATAAACAGTATTAAACAATAGAGTGGTCCAGGGATGACGTCTAAACCCGGAAGACTAATCCGTCACTGGTTCCCTTGAGATTTTCCTATGGGATGCCTGTGGTATGTAACTTGACGATGCTTTGAGGTTTTATTCTACAATGTAACCTACTCACACCCCTAGTGAAAACGCACATTTTGAAGTCTATATAAGTCACTAGATAAGACAGTTTGGGGTGTGAGTGTGTCTCATTTTTCTTGTAGAACAAAATGGCAAGTATCGTCACGTTGCGGTATGTTTACCATAGGCTTTATTTTACTCACCCCCATAGGAAAATCTCCAAACCACCAGTGTCATCACTGCTCCACTCGATTATGAAGAAAGGAACTCAAAGGGATAGTTCAACCAAAAGGAAAACTCTGCCATCATTTACTCATTGATTCAGGTCATTGTAAATCCACATGACTTGCTTTCTTTAGTGGAACACAAAAGGAGAAAAGAACTTTACTTGTTGCTCTTGAAAAGGATGCAAAAGCATCTTGAAATTGGTTCGTATGTATGATTATATTCCAAACCTTTTGGGTGAACTATTCCTGTGAAGTGCAGTCACGGCAGGATCTCAGTGACACATGTGTGTGTTTACAGATGAGAGACTCTCTAATGAAACTACAGAAAGGTATCGGGTTAAAAGACTATGATTCAGACAGTGAGGAAAGGACCAGTCGCTATCACTGACGGTTCAGCGAATGTAATGAACATCTCCACACGCAAGCGTTCAGATGTGGGCGGGGCTTTGCAAGTGGGCGGCACCGACGGATCGGTTCTCGCACTCGCGGTCCGCCCACAGCGCTGTGAGGCCTTTCTGACCGCAGACACGGAAGAGGAAACCCAGCGCTTTCATTTCTCCGTCAGTCTCGGGGGAAGGATGGTCTGTTCACCCAGGGCTAAAACAACTCGCAGACTCCGACTCTCTGGTTTAAACACTCGGAAAACTTGAGCATCCCTTTTTGAAACCTTTTGGAGTCTGGGACCAGATAAAGAAAATATGGAGTCACTATCAACAAGTGTTATGTGGACATGTACACATTTATTTATAAAAACAAAATATGGAATTGAATGATATTATGATAGACATGAAAATATATCATTTCTATGTGGAGCTATATTTGTTGCCAGAGTTCATTTATAACAGGCTTCCATGGAGAATCAAGGCTGGCTCCTTGATAGCTTGCGCCATGGTACATCAACTATATGCAATTGGTTTATCCTCCTGTTGGAAATGACTTCCTCTGATTGGTTGATTTGCGTACAGTGG
The DNA here is from genome assembly GCF_988280905.1 of Pimephales promelas. Taxonomy (NCBI): domain Eukaryota; kingdom Metazoa; phylum Chordata; class Actinopteri; order Cypriniformes; family Leuciscidae; genus Pimephales; species Pimephales promelas. Next base: position 80,632 of record NC_142791.1, on the reverse strand, counting down.
AATCATCTACTGAGGTCATCGGCTGCATTCCAGTGTTCATACTGCTGCACAATAGAGATACTTTAGGCATATTAGTTAAGACATGGTTAATTTCCCATGTTCACTCCATCTTGCGCACAGTTGAGTGTACTAGCTTTTCAAAGTGTACTCCTTTTCCCGTGAGCGCGGATGGATGTGTTCGGCCTTTCTGTTCAAGCACTCAAGTCTCTCTTACATCGCTGTTGTTGTGCACAAGTTGGAATGGATGCAAAATTCAGGACATTATTATTTGAAAGGTGATTTTTCAGGGTGAAGAGTCAACTACAAGAAATCCAAAGGATTATTTGCCTGGAAAGTGAAATACTGTGGCTCTGTGGTGCTATCAAAACCTCTCCACCAGCTTGGCACGCCGGCAACCAATGGCTAGAGTTAGGGGCGGGACTGTTTGTTTGGCTGATCAGTGATCAGTGGCGGCACACACTTATCCATGCTCAGAGTGTTGCGAATCAGTGGCAAAACCTGGAAACAAGTTAGCATTTTAGCACTTCCAGCTCCATCAGTGGGTTTTTGGCTAAATGGGTTTTGGGTTAAACTCAAGCAACAACGAAAGAATCATCAGTAATGATATCGCCTTGTGAGTTTTGTTTAATGTTTTACTTGTCTTAAAGTAGTCAGTGGCTAACAAGTGGCGAAATGGGACTGCGAAGGGTTTTAATTGAAGGCTGCAAGAGTTGTTGGAAGCTTAGTGATGATGACGTCCAAGTCATGTGGCTGTGGTGTTTAGCCTAACTTTAGTGTTTTACTCATGCCGATTGTATTTAGACTTGTTCATTTATGAAGATTGGCATGTAAGTTAAGTGGAATCATACATTTTTGTTGGTCAGAGCTAAAATTGCCAATTGAAAAATCCTGCTGTTTTTTTGTTGTTGTTGTCAAGGCAACCAGGGTGATGCCAAATTGTGGGTTGACCTCACCTCACGCACTATGAAGAGGTGTAGTATGGGAACTGGGATGCAGCCATCAAGCCTGCGGTCAACCAAACCTCTCGTCTAGTAATGTTTGTGGTATATTACTGGTTGACTACAGCAGGTCCACTCCAGCCAATGGCATCCATTCAAATGTGAACGAATTATTGTCACATGAATGTGTTTCTTTTCTCCCCAGGGTTCATTGGTGTCCTGTGGACAGCTGTAAACAACTTCATATTGCCAAGCTTTGATTTTAAAGCCACTTTGTGATGTATGTTCCCATGTTGTATGTTGTCCTTGTCTTGTGTTCTGATGCTGAACCAGCTGCTGGACGGGTGAGAGATGCACATTGATTTGAGAAAGTATTTAACGTGGCTTTATTAGTGTAGTGGAATAGGACAGACTTTTTTCTTGACCAGCAGTGGGTTCGTTAAGACTAAACTGTGAAAAATCCAGGTTATGCTTGAACTTTCAAAAAGAAACTGAGCAGCAACCTGAACATTTGGCAATATAATAAACGTTCAACCTCATGATACAGTTCAAATTACCTCTGAGGTGCCAGATGTCCTCGTACAGACTCTCACACGCACGAGTGGGAAACGCTGCGGTCCTAGATTGGCCTCGAGTGATATTGAGTTCTGGTGCTCATGTTTTATTTCCTGATCCTGTTCCCCATCAAGATTACTTCCACAAGGCCAAAATCTAGAATTAGAAATGTGTTTACTGGAATTGATCTACTTCTAAGCTGCAATTTCTCAATCTAAAGTTGGTTCTGATTTGCATATTATTTACATATCAGGTGTGGTTTTTCTCGAGAGTCGTAGTTTCTCCTGTGGATTCTCCAATGGAACCAACTGGTTTTAAGTCCCGAATTGCCAAGAACAATGTATGAACTGATGAGAAGACTAGAGACAGAGAGTCCAGAACATGTGACCGATGAGAAACGGTCTCAGGTGGACTGGTCTAATCTGGTCACTATGAACCAGTACCATGTGTTCAAGGCAACTGTATCTTATGTAGATTTTGTCCTTCGAGCCTGTGCGATGCTGGACACGGGTCTTTCGGAGCCTATGCATTGCCCTGTTGGCTTTATTGACAGACTTCTTATCCTATTGTGAGCTACAAGGGCAATTTGGAAATATTATTAGACTAAAATTGGCATCTGCAGCTCATAGTGATCAGCTTGTACTGTTTATGCTAGAGGATCAGTTAGCCCTCAAGAACGGTCTATTTTTCATTATGATTATGTTCCTAAAACAGGGACTACAGAATTGATGTCTGTATTCATCCTCATAGTCATTAAACCGATATGCAGTATTTAATGTGCAATACAGTGGTTTCAAGTAAAGTTAGGATCACTGAAACTGCACGTGAACCGTCTGTGAGAATGTATTTTAGCTGAAAGACTATCCTTTATTTGGGCGTTTTTGTGAAGCACGGGTGATTTAGACGTGTAATGACTTTAGATGTCAAGCATTGGGACGCCACCGCACTTCTGCACACTGCTCACTTTCAGGCCCTAAACAGTATTTTTCAGCATTTTGCAGGTTCTGCGAACAGTATTATTTCTAATGTAGCCGGTGTGCACGGACAGGATGGTTGCTTTCCTATTGGTCCAGGTGAATTGGATATGAATATTCATATATGATGTTTTTTTAGCGCATGTCAATGTTAGGAGCAAAACACTGAAGTAGAAAAACACTGGTTATTTTTCCCCCCAAAACATGGAAAGAAAGAAAAAATGAATATGTATTTTAATTACAATGTTGAGTTTTAAATGCTTTTTTATCATAATTTAAAATGTTCTTTACAAAATGTATATACATGTGTTACTGCAATGTATGTATATGTTGTGTACAGTGCACATCCTACGTGCGCTGGTTGCACTGTGGGATCCCTGAGAAATGTTCTGAAAAAAATATTACAAAATTTGTGTTGTCAAGAAATAGGCGGAATGAATAAAAAAGTATTTGAAGATGATTTCCCGCCTTTGTTATTACTTACTACATTTTCTGCATTATAACTTTTATTTGTATTATTTTTAACAGACATCATTTGGAGAGAGGTTGCGCACAAAAAGTATTAGCGTTGCTTCATAATATTAAGGTTGAACCTGGAGTCACATGGACTACTAATTTAACGATGTCTTTATACCTTTCTGGGCCTTGAAAGTGGTCGTTGCATTGCTGTCTGGACAGGTAAGAAAACTCTCGGATTTCATCGAAAATATCTTCATTTCTGTTCCGAAGGTGAACGAAGGTCTTGGGTTTGGAACGACATGAGGGTGAGTAATTCATGACAGAAATTTAAGTTTGGGGAGCTAACCTTTTAAGTTTGGAGTCATTGTGATTGGTTGATCAGAGACCAATGAGTGACCAGGCATTAGGACTCACGTTATTAAACATATCATTTTATTGGTATGAACCAAAAACCATGTGATTTCCATTCCGATGGCTGCAGGGCTGAATGGGTTAATAGAGTTGGAGGGTAGTTTTATATGTTTATCTTTAGGGTCAGAAATTAACCAGGGGATAAACACACAGAAAGTGACAAATCCTTTCAAATGTCAAGTCCTCTTCCTTTCTCTAAATTGTGTTTATATAGTTAAAGTAGCTCAAGAGGGTATAACGAAAAGTAACACGACGCGACGAACCGGCACGCTATTGGTCAGTTGATAATAGGCGCGTTCAGCGCGTTCGGATCTGGTCGCGTCGCGTCGCGGTGTCCCGCCCATGACCGCTGATCTCCTCCTCTTCCAGGAAGTAAAAAAAGGCGTCAAATAAGGAGGAACAAGGGAAAACACATCCTCCCCACATCTGTCTCTCTCCCTCATTAATGTGTTAAGCACATTAATGCTTTAGATTGTCGTGTGAAGCGGCTGTATGATGTCCATTAGAGCGCGAAACAGAGAGGTCTGCGCAGACTGCAGCTCGACCGGTAAGACAAACAAAACAAACGCAAACAGACAAGACTGTGGCATCTTGCAGGGTTTTATTCAGACAGATGTTTATAAACTACATTTATTTGAGATTATTCTCAAGCCAACAGAGTAATAGCCCTAACGGATTACACGGATATTGGTTTCTGAATAAAACATAGCGCGGTAAAAGGACAGTCCCGATATTCCCATTGGAAAATACCGCTAACTGATGATGGCCAGGCCCTCGTTTTTAACAACTAATTATTACATTCAGATCAACCAATAAACTAGTCAAATGTTCTACTCTGAGGTAAAGACGGATCCTTAATTCAAGCAGGGAAGACCTAATAAATAAATATATACCATGGTAAGGTAACGTCAGCTAATAGTTTCCACCGAAATCCTAGTTTCTGTTTTCATAACGGTTATTGTTATTTATAAGAATAAAACACTGAACTTAAACACCTCCCTCCTTCCAAAAATGTCATAAAATATAGTGATAGACCAATTTGTGTTAAAATCAATGGCATTTAATTAAAAAAAAAAAAATTTTAGTCTATAATGAAATAACCGTTTATTCATTTATTTATTAAAAATTTTATGTATTTTTTATTTATTTATTTATTTATTTATTTATTTATTGCAGCCAAGATCTACACACATTATTTTTATTTCTAAGTGTTGTGGTAATAATATTCAGAACTGGTTATTTTGACACAAGAATAACTAAAAAAGAATTAATCTAACTTACAGTAAAAATACACTTAAATTCGATAATCATTATATTTAGGTATATATTATGTAGGCTAATCTGATATTATTATTATTATTATTTGCAGTAGGCAATTTATGTACTGTTGTTTTGTGATCTAACTGGTCTAAATGATCTACATTAGATTACCAGGATTTATCTGATTATGTTGTATGAATGCTGTAAAAAAATGTTGACGATGCATTAAATGCGTCACTGTTCCTCTTTTGCTTCACTGACAGTCGAACTGCAGGTCTGATGATCATGTTCTCCTGCATTATTTGAGATAATTCATGCTGCCGTGAACACTAGCACATCTGACCATCAGTGTAAAGAAGTCACATGCTCAGTGTCAAGGCCCGTTCACACCAAGAACGATAACCATAAAGAAAACAATAAAGATATAGTTCTAAAACTGTTCCCATTATTATATTAAAGAATAGTTGCGTAAACGCCACAGCTAAAACGATAATGGCACTGAGAAAGTGGAAGACAAGCACGCACGTAGAATAAACCGAACGATAACGTCCGCTGGTGTGGACACTAATATGGTTTTCTTTGGTCATCGTTGTTGGTGTTAATGGGCCTTTATACATTTGTCATAGATCTGCCAGGTGTTGGACAGTAGGAAGAATTGTGTAATGTCGAGATCTGCCTTTTGAGGGGAATTTGCAATACTTGAGTCACAAAGCTTTTCTTTTGTCTTTGTTAGATCCTCGTTGGGCCTCGATCAATCGGGGAGTTCTGGTGTGCGACGAGTGCTGCAGTATCCACCGCGGCCTGGGCCGCCACAGCTCTCAGGTCCGGCACCTGACCCAAACCGCCTGGCCCTCCTCACAGCTACAGGTGACGGCCCGTTCTGCTCGCTCGCATGTGGAGCCGCTTTGCTTTGCATGTTTCCTGAGGTTCATTGAAAGGAAATGAGGCATTGTATCTCAGTTCCTCAAACAGAAATAGACTGCAGTGGTCTGCGTGTTTTCTGTCGTCGGCCTCCTGCCCACACCGCGAGACAGTGCGCATGTCAGTGCCCCGATAACTCCCAAAAATCGGGTTCTTGAATGATCCTCTTGTCCTGGTTTACATGCAAACCAATAACCTGGTAATTAGGCCTGCACGATTAATCGCAGTGTCCATGTAATTAGTGTGATTTATCGCCATTTTGAAATTGCAAAGTCTGATTGTGTTTTTTATGCGCAGCTCCTCAATGATGGACGGCTCTTAAACGCTGCTCCGTGCTCCGTGCAACACCATCAAACATCTTTTAAAACATGTCCAACAAAAGACAATGACATGCTTTACTCAAAACTCACTTCTCCTTCTGTGAGATGATGGGGCTTCTTACACAGAATAAAGCAGTCGCGTATTTATGAGTAATGTTTAATCAACAGAGCGTTTCAATCTTCTGTTTATTCCGCTACAGCGATGATGGGGATTTCCTGGAATAATGTGCGTTATTGTACTTCTTTACTTAATGTCTCTGTGTTTGGTTTAAGGATTGGTTTACGCTTTAAGGAAGAGTTCACCCAAAAATTAAAATGATGTCATTGTTTATTGTTGCACTCAAGTTGTTCCAAACATTTATGAATTTCTTTCTTCTGTTGAACACGATATATTTTTTCATTGAAGTGTGTAGACACTGCTCATGTGTCTCGCTGACGTTGGAGTGCCTGAAACTCCATTGCAGCGTTTTATGCGTGTTCATTTCTGGTCAAGTGAAAGATAATGAAAGGTAAGCTAAAGTGTGTGGTGTTTGTCCATAGATGGTGAAATCCTTGTACAATAATGGAGCCAATTCAATCTGGGAACACAGCCTTCTGGATCCATCTTCCATCATGAGTGGAAAACGCAAAGCCAATCCTCAGGACAAAGTCCAGTGAGTGCCGTATATCGTGACATTTAGAGCCAAGCGAGTCTCTTAAACATGCTCACGTAATCATTTACTTTTCTCTCAGCCCTAACAAAACAGATTTCATAAAGGCTAAATATCAAATGTTGGCGTTTGTTCATCGAATGCCATGTAGAGAAGATGATAGTGTCACTGCCAAAGACCTCAGCAAGGTGAGACTGTTTCTTAATAAAAATGAATGACCTGGAGTGGACAAGATACCACAAAATAAACCATGAATTCACTCTTGTTTTTTTTTAGCAACTTCACTCCAGCGTGAGAACCGGCAATTTGGAAACGTGTCTGAGGCTGTTGTCGCTGGGCGCACAGGCGAACTTTTTCCACCCAGTAAGTTTCAAAGGCCATAAGGATATTGCTACATTTTTAAAATGCAAAAGTTCTAGTTTATGTAATATAAAAAATAGTGATCTACTCATGATGTGCAAATTAAGACGCAGCCGGATCATTTCCATAATGACCATCACAATCTTCCAAGAGCAGTGTGTGCTTCAATTAAGAAATGCTTTAAATAAGGGCGCAAATGATCAGTAAATTGACTTGCTCAAACCTTAGTAAATCACCTTGCCTGATTCATTCAAATACTCTCTTCCCATAAATCTTGTGTCTGAAAGGGAAACAAATGCAATAAGGTCATGCAGAAAAACAACTTTTTTCAGCACTAACTTTTCACTGCGTGTCTTTAGTAAATCCTGACAGTAGTGTTTTAACGCCAAAAGAGGGTTTGCGCTGGAGCGAGCTGTTGGCAAATCTGGCCCACTGATATCAGAACTCAATTTTCTGTGCTTTGCGTGGCATTATACCTGGATGCCCTCATGTCGATCCACCGCTAAAGTGGAATAAGATTAAATTATTTTGCTTTCTTTGCTATGTATTCCACGTGCACCATAGCAGGGGTTAAGCTCTATTGTCCCCGACAGGAGAAAGGAAATACTCCATTACATGTGGCAGCTAAAGCAGGCCAGCTGCTACAGGCCGAGCTGCTCACGGTTTACGGAGCCGATCCCGGAGCACAGGACAGTTCTGGGAAGACCCCTGTTGACTACGCCAGGTGAGAGAGATGCAGATTCGAGGGATCCGTACAAACATGTGATGTTTTATGTTCTGTTATCTGTTCTGTGTCACTGTAGGCAGGCAGGACACCAGGAGCTCGCAGACAGACTGGTGGAGATCCAGTTTGAGCTCACAGACAGACTAGCCTTCTATCTGTGCGGAAGAAAGCCAGGTCAGTCATCAGTGTCATCGACGTAATGACAGCACACCATGTACCTCAAAGGTTAGAGATCCTAGAAAGAAAATGGCTTCTTGTTTCCCTCAGATCATAAAAGCGGGCAACACTTTATAATTCCTCAGATAGCAGACAGGTAGGAGAAGCTCTCTTTTGATTCATGCTTGTATTTTATCAAAGTACTTAATTGCATAATTTGTTTCCGTTGCTGGCTTCATATGGATAAGAAGTGTGTAAGTATGGAAATGGCACTTGCTTTATTTCCTAGAGTAAGTTTGGATCAGATGATAATGGCTCTCTTCATTTTATTTTACGTACAGCAGTCTTGACCTGTCAGAACTGGCCAAAGCAGCAAAGAAGAAGCTTCAGTCTGTAAGTCGTACTGTAGTTTACTGTTTTTGTAAAGCTGAACCTTAGTGTGTCTCCATGCATGGAGGGGTTGCTCATTACATCTCTATTCCAACACCTAAAATGTGCCGTACACCGTAAAATGACCCCGCTGTGGTGCTTTCAGCTCAGCAATCACCAGTTTGAAGAACTAGCCATGGATGTGTACGATGAAGTGGACAGAAGGGAAACAGATGCAGGTTAGAGAAGCGTAATAGCCTGATATCTGTCCGCTTTTCTCTTAAAGTAGTGTATCCTAACATTTTAAATGGTGTCATTCTTTTGCTATTGTAGTCTGGCTTGCAACGCAGAACCACAGCACCTTGGTCACGGACACCACGGTGGTGCCTTTCCTCCCGGTCAACCCTGAATATTCTTCCACTAGGAATCAGGTATGTTGACACAGATGCGCTCACGCGTTTGTTAAAGGATTGAGTGGATTTGATCAGGTTTGGTTTCCCTCTGTTTGTGGTATTTATGTTGCAGGGGCGGCAGAAACTCGCCAGGTTCAATGCACACGAGTTTGCCACGCTGGTTATTGATATTTTAACTGATGCCAAACGCCGTCAGCAAGGAAATTCTCCTGATAATGTCAAAGGTGATGAAAGGTCTTGGGTTTGTCATGACCTGTATGATGCATAAAGTTCAACTTCCACCCTTTGTTTCTTCCCAGATAATGTGGAGTTAATTCTGAAGGACATCGGGAGCTGTCGTGGCAGTGAAAGTCCAGAGATGGACCAGCCTGATTATGACAGTGTGGCCTCAGATGAGGATACCGAGCAAGAACCAACATCTGGAAAAGACGAGAGGACCAAGGTAAATTGTTGAGTTTCTCTGGGTACGTAATAGTAATATTTCCCCAGGAACAATTGCGAATAACAATATTATTGTCATTTTATGACAATTGTATTTACCTTTGATTCTTATGAATATTTTGATACTGAAAACAAATTATATCGTGAGTAAATAAAACTTTTGCAAAGTAACAAAAAGCAGAAAAAACATCTTTGACATGTCAGACTTTTAAAGTACATAACAAAAAGGCAATTGTGTGGAGATTTTCCATCTACAGATGTCTGTCAGTAAAGTGGGTTGCACACGATTGCTGAAAACACCAACAGCCCGATGTCCATATGAACAAAAGCACAAATGTCTCAACAGGAAACCAGTATTTTTCTAGAGACATGTTTTTTAAAAGTTTGATTTCTTTCAGCGCCTAATGTGTCGTGTGTTAGACGGCTTACCAAACTGTTGTGTTTATTTAGATGATGTGGTAATCTGCGACCAGGACAGGGGGAATCGCATACCTAGGTTGGAAAAGGTCTTCGCGCTCCTAGCTAACGCTCCCTAACGCTTAATCTATCCAAGTGTGAATTTGGGAAAGCGACTGTTGCATACCTAGGAAAGCAAGTTGGTAAGGGACGGGTTCGACCCGTAGAGGCTAAAGTCGAGGCCATTTTAACTTTTTCAACCCCTACTACTAGGCGAGAGCTTAGACGTTGCCTAGGTATGGTTGGCTATTATTGTTGTTTTTGCCGACACTTCTCAGATGTCGTTGCGCCCTTAACTAAGTTGTGCAGTCCTGCAGTTCTTGAGCACTTAACAATAACACAAACACTTGAGCGCTGTGCTTATAAAGCCACGTTGTGCAGAGATGTATGTGGGGCAATCGCTTCTCGGGTCGACATTAACACACTGACAAAATTGTATTAAGAATTTAAAATATTTTTACACCACTTTTTAATGTGTGATTGTGTAAAGATGTTCACGAGATAAAAGGCATTTTTGTCATGTCCATGTACTGAATTCTTGTTCTTTAACTATGCCAAAATAAATTCAATTTCACATTCTAGGGCAACTTTAAAAAATGAAAGACATTGACAAAGACGAAAACTAAGGACATTTGCTCTATAATTTTATTTTATTTTAGTTCGTTTTGCAAACACGCATTACAGTTTTAGTTAGTTATCGTTTTTTTGTAATGCCTCGTTTTTATTTTTATTTCAGTTAACGACAATGTTTTTTTTTTTTCATCTAGTTTTCGTTAACGATTATAACCTTGATATAGTGTGTGGGATCAAAACTGTGATCTTTCTTATCAGAGCTCAGAGTCCTCAGACTTGTCGGACAGCCCGATCACCGTTCAGGAGTTCATGGAAGTGAAAAGTGCCCTCAATGCCTCTGAAGCAAAGATCCAGCAGCTCCTCAAGGTCAACTGCCATCTCAGTGAGGAGTTGAGACTCATGCAAAGCAAGGTGAGAGGTCCGATCGCAGTCCGACGCTCCATCCCTGCCGTAGCTGAAAGTGTCTGACTCGGCTTAGTGTCTTGATTTCAGCTGAACTCCCTCCAGAATGAGAACAGCTCTCTGAAATGGCAAACCCCAAACAGTTTGGCAAGGTCGCAGGACCTCCCGCAGAGGGCAGCTCCACGCGGCTGTAGGGCCATGTCCATGTACGAGACTGGTTCAGGTCCGAGGCAGTACCACCCTAGAGGAGAGACCGTCCACCCGGACACAACTCTGACGCTTCAACCACTGCCATCTAATGCAAGTACAAACCGAACCAAAGCCAGAGTTGGTTTTGGTGTTCCCGTTTCATTATTTCCTTTGGTTTTAACTCAGTTGGTAACCCAGTGAATCATCACTTCAGGTATGATTTGATAACCCCTTCTTCTCTTTTTGTGCATTCATAATAAAAAAAAAAAAAACATAATCTGAACCCTTTCTAGATTGGGAAGGGTCCCTCGGTGACTGCCTTCTCCTCCCTTCCCACGTTCCCCTCAACTCTGTCCTGGTCCTGGGATGAGATAAGCCAAAGGGTGAAGTACCTGCTCAGTGAACAGGCTGTTGGAAGGGCTTATCCTCTACCTGTCCCCCGTTCACTCAGTGCATGAATCAGTCCAACCACTGGACAACGTGTTCCTCAGCTGGATTACTAACTTTAAACCGTACGCAGCGAGAGACGCCAGGCATTAACATTACTGACCGCTCTGCTTGATCTGTGAAGCAGTCACTGGCTCTCTGATCTCTCACACCTGAAACATACTCTATGCAAGTACGTGAATGCTAACGCTTCTAGCTACACAAGTTTGATGCCGGCCATCGTTTGAAATGGATCAGAATGCAATCCGTGCTTTTTTTGTGCAGATGCTTTTATCCAAAGTGACTTAGATTGCATTGAAGTTATACCTTTTATCGGTTCATGCGTGACCTGGGAATTGAACCCATGAAATTGGCACTGCTGGTGGAGAAACAGCTTGAGTGAGTTAAATTTAGTGTAACGTGTTTATAGATGGCTACCTGAATAGCAGTCCCCGGCAGATGTTTGAAAGTAACTCTATCGCCCCCTTGAGTCTCGAGGGCTTGTTACTGTATTGTTAACGAGGGAACGCGTTAAGCGTTTACAACGTGTTAGCCAAGCGTCTGCATTTGACTGCTAGCGCAAAGTATGTTTCTGGCCTTACTTCACAGCTCTGTTATGCTGATGTTTCGATTCTACACCAAAAGCATGATTGTTTGCTGTCTCTTCAAGCTTTGAGTGAGCACCAGTTGTCAGTAACAGGTTGCATCCCGCTCACTGTGACTCGACTCCTGTTACAGGGATCCACCTCGGACGCCCAGAGCGGCGTGCCCGAAAGTGACTATGATGATGCACTGAACCACATCGAGATGGATGAACCCGGGTTTGTCTTTTCACCTTTTTTGCTTTGAAAATAAATAATTAAATAAGTAACTTGTGAACGTATTTATTTTTGAACCGTGCATGCTTTCCACCTTCCCCACAGGCCAACACTGAGTACGTTCTCCAGGGCGAGCGGTTGGCTGGGTGACGGTACACAATCAGAAAACCTGTCTGAGAGCGAGTGTGATTCGACTCTGCCGTGCACAGAGGACGTCATCAGCAAAACAGAGCTGATCACCAAGAACATCCAGGAATTACTCCGAGCTGCACAGGAAAATAAACATGAGGGGTAAGAAAATGTGTCTGGCCTTGGTGTGGTGACAGCCTGCGTAAGGGTTGGTGCTGTGAAAGGACCCATTCTCCAGTCGGAGACTTCAGTGGCTCAGCCCTGGTGACACAGTGTCTCTTTTGTCTGTTAAGCAAGTGATGGAATTGTGTCAACACAGCTGGGATATAACCACACATGGCCATGTTGGACGGATCCACAAATGGCTTATCTGAGAGTACGGCATGCAGTGTGTTCTGTCTTCACATAAGTATCAGGAACAGTCATTTGAATCCAATATTCTGATCACTGGGAGCCTTTGTTGTTCAGCTTGCGCTGGCATTCGGTCTCAGGTCTGTGATGATCATTATGCAGTCATGGGAGAATGATACCATAGGTTAGCATTTCTGCTCTTTGGCTGTCCCTTCACAGTGCTAATGTGCAGTCGCATGTGGCCACTGTGGTTTGGGGAGTTTTTTTGTTGTCGTTTTTTTTACCATCATGAAGCACTAATTATCAAAAAGGTCTTTTCATACCGTTGTTTTAAACCTGTATTTGTAAATGAAAAGGGTATTTAAAGGGCATTAAGATTTCCATTGTTAGAACCCCAGTTATACTCGTACAATGACGCAGAAATCTTCATTTTACGTCACTGTAGGAGGAAGTGTAAGAGGGGGGATTTCTGGAAAGACTACAAGCACTAGTTCCCACCCTTTCAAACCCGCCCATGGGGGGTTGGGCCTAATGCGCTGACAGACCAATCACAGATCAGTGCCAGTGCATTTGATTTCTCCAGCAGAAACTTTTTGATTGCATTATGGGTAGGGTCGGGTACCGAAACGCGGTGCTAACAGGGAACCGGTTCTGATGTGAACGGTAATAACCAGACCAAACAAGAATGAATATTTCAGTGCCTGAGTCTCTGTGTCATGAGGCGCACACACACAAAGGGTGCGTTCCATTCGACAGGGTCCCTACGCAGAGTTCACTGCTCCCTACTCCCTGAACACGGTATATCAGTTGAAGTGGACTTCACTGACTTCCTGTGAAGTGATGTATCGATGTCCCCTTATTCCCTATGGCGTTTGCAGTGCCCTTCGAACTGAACATGTTCGTTCCCTTCGAATTGGAATCTCACTTAAGATGGCGAAATACCCTGTGAAGTCCACTTCGCAGTCCACTTACGGTCGAATGGAACGCACCTAAAGTCTCTCGCTCTGTCCCTCGTGCGCGCACTATACGGCGGGGAGCACAGTCGCTTCTGTCTCGCATGCGCACTCTTGCTCGCTCGCTCTAGATTCGGGAGATTTGAACTAATTTGCGGCATCGGAGCCGTTATCGATATGCGGGAGACTCGTCTGATAGCGAGGGGATTACTGAAGATGCCGAAGACTAAACGCTCCAAGGTTCGGCTGCACTTCACGTGTAAAATTATGCGTCAGACCAAGTGTGGCGATTGTCTGAACGAAGCCCATATAGAATCACGCCAACCCATCGGCCTCAACGCTCTTACGTCGTCATATTATATTAGCGCGCATTATCTGATTTCATTGTGCGAAATGATTTCCAGGCGGTAGCGTAGAGTGGAGCTCAACTCTAGTCTACAGTGATGGGCGGAGTAGTGGGAGTGGCCTGCGGAGCTGAGCTTTGCAATGCACTATGGGGATTGTTGTCTACAATCCACAAGCACTAAAAAGTAATTTTCTGCCATTTACCGGCCAGGAAGGACCCAAATGAGAAATATATGATACTATTCTAATACGTATATGACCTACTTTCAATACATATTCATGTGTCCACCGGTGGAATTACCCTTTAAAGTGTGTCTTTATTTGAGGTAGTGTGACGGAAGAAGCTTCCAGTATGAGACAACAGTACACAGATTGTAAAAAAAAAAAATAATAATAATAAAGATATATGAATAAGATACACATGTATATATAAATAAACAAGAAAATACTTTTTTTATGTACAGTAAAGTAGAAGAGTATATTTAGTTCTACTTCCCCAAGTTTTTATATTAAAATGTAGTATTTTAATCATGATAATTTTAAATGCCAGTTCATCTAATCTGAGAATAAGAAATGCATTTTCCATTGTCTTTTTTTGTCCAAGTTTTGTCCTGTGTTCGGAGAGAATTCTTGTAGCAGTGACAGAAATGGCTACCCTATTCCCGAAGGTAAGCCTAGAGCTAATGTGGAAACTTTGCCGTAGTGGAGAATATCTAACCCTTATTTATTGCGTCTGCATCCACACCAAGCACTAAAGAGTTAATACGGCTCTGAAATTGTCTCCCATCACAGAGGCCGTCCTCCGAGACCGTTCGCGGATCCTTGCGCCTCTTGACCTCCAGTGCCAGCCGTCTTCAGGGCGAATGTCAGAAGGTCACACCGCACGATTCCCAGCAGGTTATTCAGTGTGCCTACGACATCGCCAAGGCGGCCAAACAGCTCGTTACGGTGACTACCAAAGACAGTAACTGAGTCGCTGAGCTCCATGTACACTTTGCTATTATTATCTTGTCCAGTATTATTGATCAAATTGTTTTTTTTTTTACGTTTACTCTGACATAACGTTCGGGGCGCTAAGCCTCGATCATCAGCAGCCTAATTTGTTTTATTTTTTCAAAGCTTTACTGTGCCGTTTTATAATGTAAACTAATATTTGTTTTGCTTCCCATGGTGCTAATGAGCTGATTGGACATATCTGTAGTGCTCTCGTTTGTGGATGAACAGAACATGGCCTTTACTCATTTCCTAACTGCACATTTCAAGTATACCATGTACAAAGTTTAAGTGAGAGACAACTGAAAATCATAAACGGCTATTATTGCTGAAATTCAGCTGGCGTATAGGAAGTATTTCTGTCTTGAAAACCAACTCACTCTAAATGTGCCCGTGATGTAGAGGTCAGGACACACAATGCCTCATTCCTTGTGCAATAAATACCTTTAGCCTCGCTGCAAAACCCTTCCTGACCCGTCCTGGTGTTGCCTTGTATGAAGTAATTCAGAGTGTGTAGTCTTACTTATCATGGAGTGCTTTAGTGTGTGAGCTGTTATACCTCATTTGTGTGTATGCTTGGGTGTCTTAAATACATCACTCACACACATGCAGACACATCACCCTCTTCTTATGATTTTAAAATGTCATGTTTGTTTTCGCCATAAAAAATTTTCATTCATTTGTGCCTAACCCTTATCCAGTTCAAATGACTGTCCCTTTGCAGCTTTTCCATCCGAATGTCAGTGTTTATTCATAAATAACTGTAAAACGAAATGCTTTTACTATGAATTCACTTTGTCTGATGTTTTAGGGATGCTCTTGTGTGTCCAAAGGATGTGTTCATGTGGTTCCTTGTCTGAAATACTACAAATAACACACACAATTGCCTAACGGCCACCAGCTGCTGTGTTAGTGATTCCGGCATTCTGTGGCATCGCTTTGAATTATTCAGTACATTGTATTATATTTATATACAAGTTATAAATGTAAGCTGCTGGTTGTCAGTTATGTATGCAACTAATCTGGTGCGAGTTTGTCCTCTTTCCTGCTCCAGTCGCTGGCGGATGTGATGTGTACACACCTGCTCAGTTTGGAAGGACACATCGGCCTTCATATGGGATTTGCATCTCGCAGTTGATGCTGCTTCACAATCTTGTTACTAAATATAATAAATTTTAATTGTACTCAAGCTACCGTTTGTCTTTTTTTAAATGCACGTTCATTAATTAGGCCTATTTGCATGTACTGTAGAATGACGTCAAAAACTTAAAAGAATAGTTTACCCCCCAAAGCTGAAATTCTCGAGTTTTACTCACCCTCAAGTTCTTTCTAACCTGTATACATTTATTCTGCTGATCACAAAAGGGGATATTTCAAAGAAAATGTGGAAACAAACAGTTGATGTGCCCCATTGACTTCCATGGTATTCTTTCCCCATAGAAAGTAATTAGAGCCCATCAACTGTTTGGTCACTGACTGTCTTCAAAATATATTTTATGTTCAGCAGAAGAAAGAAATTCATACAGGTTTGGAACAATTTGTGGGCGAGTAAATGACAGAATGTTTAATGAACTATCCTTTCAAGCTGCTCTGTTGTGCTAAATTGCCTAAAATTGCGCTAAAAGGTGGGTCTATAGATAAGGTTGTAAGTGTTTTAAGCTTATAACTGGATATAACCCATTGAATTATTTAGAAGTAGCATGTAGCTTGGCATTTGTCTGCAGGAAGGGTATTTAAAATGCGGTCATGATTAATTCACGCTGTGGCCTCGCTTCGGGTTTGCTTCAGTCGGTCAGTAACTCTGCCTCACCTGTTGAATATATTTTCCAAGACATTCCGGAAGAATTTAAATTAGAAACTAACGCAGGCGAACCGCTGACAGTTGAAAAAAAAGCAGCTAGCATTATTTCCATGTTTTGTGATGGCACTTTTGCTGGATCAGCAGTTTGCGCCGCTGCCAGACACCAACGACATCGACACCAAAACATTTCTGGAGTCGGTTTCGCATCTGCCACAGTTTTTCGGTGAGTCCTAACTTGTACGTGTGACTTAATTATGCGAAGTTACAAAAAATATATGAGAATTTTGGTGAGCGAGCATAAGAGATATCTTAAGGCCTATATATTAAATAGTCTACCGAAGTTGATTTAAGAATCATACTGTTGGGAAACACAATGAAAGCAATTTTGGACATTCGATCTTTCTCTCCCCGATATTTCCTTTCACATTTGACATTTCAGTTCGACTTTTTAATGTCTGAATTGTCCAAACTTGTGTTATAAACAACAAGGGGATCATTAAACATTGAACGCCGTGGACAAAACAGAACTGATACTCTTTACGCAGCGCGGGTGAATACCTCCTTTAACCACACGGTGGCGCCAAAATACCATGCGCTTTTATCACTGTTCCAGCGTCAGAAATAGCCTAGGCAAAAATGCCTGTGATCAGAATATGGGTACGTACAATAAATGTTGTTTCAGTGAATTACTGTTATTAAACGTTTGATATATTTCATAAAATTTTATTCTAGACTTGTCTAGTTTTAGTATCCTAGTTAGTAGCCTACAGTTTAAGTACCCTAGTTTTGGATAGTTTTAACAGTTTGTTTACCAGATGGCTACAATTTTCTTGGTACCATAAACAGACATTTGGAACCAATTGTATGATGTCAGGATTAGTTATAATGTGTTTTATAAAATTACATTGCAGATTGCCTGGGTTCCAAGGTTTTCGCACCAATTAAGGCTGACATAAATGGAAACATCACAGTAAGTCTCAGGGCTAAGCTAGTATGTGTTAATTAGTCAGTTTTTAAGGAAGCTTCCTATATCAAATACCTTTGAAAATGTATTTTATGAGTGTTTTCTGAATGCTTCCCAATTCTCACTAGAAAATCAAAGCTGTCTATGACTCAGATCCAGTGAAGTATGAGACTCTTCAGCAGATTCTGCTAACTGAGAAAAGCATCTATGGCTCAGAGTGGCCTAAAGTCGGAGCCACGCTGGCGCTTATGTGGTTAAAGAGGTAATCTGTTCCCTTAGTCACACTTTCTGCATGTCCTTCTAGTTCTTCTGATTTTATATCTAATACAACAAATCACATTAATAGAAACTAGAGCTGCACAATTCTAAATTAAATGAAGATCTGATTTTTGTAGGCTATTAAAATAGACCACAGTTCTGAAGGAAAATGTTTATTTATGTGATTTAGAAAACCTGAACTTTACTAAGCAAAATGTATTTTATTTCAGGTATTGAAAAATGTTTTTATTATTTTATTTATAAAATGCAATTGACAAAATGTAACATTGTGAAATATGTAACTATCTAGCGGCACATCAATAACTCTTGCTGATACCATAGAAATTAACGACAAATCCTGTAAACGTAATCATACCTGTCCTGCAATCGCCCGTGACTTCTCTTATAAAACAGAAAAGCAAGCTTTAAAAGCAAACATGTTAAAGATTAGCCAGTGGACTGTCGATTCGGTAAATAAGCAGTTTTCCCAGTTTGGGTCACTGTTGTGAAAGCAGACTGGACGTGAAAGCTTTTTAAAAGTCGGAATCTCGTAATCACAGCAGTTTCTACATGACGTGAACGCACCTAAAGTTGGTCATTGGTGAACTGTGAATCATTGTCTGGGAACAGTCATCAGTACCTGAGCTCGTACAGTGAGTTAAATCCAATGCGTTGTTGTAGTGCTTTTATTGCCCAAGCCTGTTTGGATTCTAAGAGTCGATTCGAAAGATTTCATTACTCGTGTCAATCACAGTGCAGATCACCAACATAACCCTACTAAAGATACTAACCCCTGAACATTCCCTACACCCTAACCTTAAACTGGTTTGGAGAGGAAAACATGTCCACTACGTAGCGGATTTAATGTGTTAAATGTGCAGCTCTAATAAATATATACTATGTATGTGCAATTTCTGATTTTTCATAAATTGTTTGACGATATCACCAGTGTTTTCCTCAGAGGTCTGCGGTTCATTCAGGTTTTACTGCAAAGTCTAGTGGATGGGGAGAGAGATGAGGACAATCCCAATCTTATCCGCATCAATATCACTAAAGCTTATGACCGAGCCCTCAAGAGGTATCACGGCTGGATTGTCCAGAACGTTTTCAAGGTGGGTGTTTTCTGTAACTGTGTGCATGATGTCATTGAGCTGTGCATGTAATGAGGCCTGGAAAACTCTTGTAAAGGAAATGATCTTGTAAACATACTTTTAAAAATCCAGTGATCATAATCATGGAAATTTGGATGGAATTTGATTAGTTGAGAAATGTGGGTCGTCTGTAATAACGAATCGCTTTGTTATTGAGACACTGATTGCTTTTTGTTTGGTTTGGCTGCAGGCCGCCCAATACGCTGCGCCATGCAGGTCCGATTTCCTTAAAGCTTTATCCAAGGATCAAGAAGTTTCCGAGGAGGAATGCTTAAGGAAAGTTTGTCAGTTCTTGATAAACTTCACTGCAACTGTAGATGCCATTTATGAAATGTATTCTGCAATGAATGCTGAACTGGACTACTTAGTTTGAAACATCCTTTAAAGATGAAGCAGTACAGTGTATTCCTCTTTAATTCTGCACAGTTTTCATACTCTATATGATACATGTTCAAAGGCCTGTTCACACCAGGAAAAAGGCTGAGAGAAAATAATAATGATGCTCCTGACCCTGGCAGAAGAGCTGACCCTTGGGTTGAATGTGAATTGGCCTGTTGTGAAGGCCATCCCTGGGTTCAGCTCTTCCAGACCCACATCAGGGACCAGTAGCAGCAACACCTTCATCACTGGGAAATGAGATTTAAATTATCTTTGTACACTGGGAAATAATTTGTTGCTGCTTTAAATGAAGTAGACCTATAATCCAAATTGGCTGGTTTAGTCATTTCAACTGTTAAATCTCGAGTAATGATAAATTGCTTTGTCTTGTGAAAGTAAAAACTGATAAACTTATCATGATAAACTTAAAAAATATTTTGCCATGAGTTATCAATCACATTGCACTGGAGAGTGAAGAAAAGAAGAAAAGAGTGAAGAAAAGAAAAGAACTTATGGCTTTAATTGATTTCTACAGTATTATTTCTGACAGGAGTCCACATGTACAGAAGAGTCTGCACACAGCAGTGATACAGGGGTGGGCAGTGTAGAGACAACTTTTCCTTTTTATTTGTTGCATGAGGCGTGTGTGACACAAACGACACCGGGTGAAACTCGTCCCTATATGAGTCTTCAACAGAAAATAGAGTATTTTGAAAAAACAAAAACCAGGGGAGAAATAGAACTTGACTAAAAAAAAGAATTGCACTAGAAATAGAGTTGCTTCAAAATAAAGTACTATTGCGGACCTTGCATAATATCTCTTTTAAAAATATGACGGAATAACTTTCTTTACAAAGAGCTATTGAAATAAAACTCTTAAGTTTTGCAAATTTGTCTTGTCTTTTATTTTAGGCTTAATTAAACATTTTTTTTCTTTTTCTGATGTTGGCAGTGTTGTGTAATATGGCACATGCAATGGCACAGGCCCTGTCAGGTGCAACCCTCAGGCTTTTTAGACCCTGAAATCTTCCCTTTAGTTGGCCAAAGCTCATGTCATTGTGTGCCCTTGTCCTAGAGCTGCATTGTAACTGGTCTGGGGTTTGGGTCTCCATGCAGGATCCTGTTGTAATCACCTGCATAATGGAAAAATGGAGTTCTCAGCATAAGTGTATGTAATACTGTGAGTTTGATATTTATAATTTTCCTTACCACGTTCAAATAATGTTCATAAATGTGAATCTCTTAAAATTCTTGAGTCATGCACATATCCTGGCCATTTTGCTTTCACACTGATTTGTGATGTGGAACATCTAAGATATTTTACTCAGTCAACTGCCTTTTAAAAAAAATGAAAATTACTTATCTGGAATATTAAAAATTGTAACAGTAACTTGGCTGCACATTTACATTGTAAGACCCCTTTCTGCTCACAAAATCCCTTCATTGAGGCCTTGATGGGAACATGTGTGCGGTCTACAGTGTATGACACCAATCACGTAAATTAAGCCTGAGGGACTGTTAGTCATAATCGGCATGGTCATCATGATTGCATTATCTTCATTAAAAATTGTAATATACCCAAAGTTGGCAAAAAAAAAAAAAAACGAAGAGCACTAGGTGAACTTTGAGAATGGCACGACAGAAAGCTTATCAAGTTCTCCGCATCTCCAATAGTGTAAAGGAAGCCACATGCAAAGAATTTCAGGGCAATGCAAACATTTTGTGCTGTTGTTGAAGCCCGACATCGGATCAAACATTAATGTGCATTTCCAACAAAATAATAATGTATAAACGACACCCTCACGACAATCGTTTCACGAGAAAATAAAAATCTCAGAAATTAGGCTACACTATCGTGCTGCACTAAAGGACTAACCCTAACCCATATCAGCTGCGATCTAATCCTGCTAACATGAAATAAGCCTGATCACGAGCAGGTTCAAGCTGACGGACCTGTTGCTGTGACAGCAAGTCCAGGATGAGTGTCAAAGAACCAAACCATCCAAGATCATGGCAAATCGCCAGCAATCAAATCCAGCTAACCGAGTTAGCGACGTACGAAGAACGGGCCCAGCAGACTGTCACACCCAACAAACCCGAACCTCCACCACAGGAGTCCTCCATCCAGCCGCCACTGAAACACAAACACAGCGAAGACAGATCAGCAGCCCGTCACACTGTAAAGGCTCTCACACCATTTGGGGACATTTCATATTCAACAATACATATATTCTGTGTTGTATTATTTTCATGTTATCACTGTGAAGCTGCTTTGATACAATCTGTATTGTAAAAAGTGGTTTATAAATAAATGTGACTTGACTTGAGCCAACAAACCCTAAGCCCAACCCTTTCTCACAAATAGAATTGGATTAATAATCAAAATCTCAGCTCCTCAACAAGATATGTTGAATGCTTTCTGTGTTACAGTTCATCCCAAACACATTATAGATTTAGAATTATGATCAAACATCCATTTATAAAAGAATGTAATTAAAAGAAAGTTCCAACCTACCTTTCATATGAATCCTGGCAGAGAAATCTCACGGCAGACGAGCAGATCTGGAGACATCATCACATCAGCCTGACTCAATGGAAAAGATAAAAATAGTAGATAAAATACTCCCTTTTTACATGAATCAGATTATGGATCTTTATCAATTTTAACATGAACACAATAGTATATTTTTGTAGAGTCTATTTGTAACATCTCTTACTTCACAATTGAATTAAAACAGAAACTCAGCCAATGCGACAGGTTGCAAGAACCAGAGGAAAAACCTGAGCAGCTTCTGGAATGAGCTTTTATATCTGTGCTGAGGTGCATGTTGGGAACTGGGAGAAACCAAGTGTAGAAGATGAAGGGGAATGTTTGTTCAAAAATGTAACAGTTTTTCAATGAGGAAACATGTATTCATGGTTTTTTAAATAATAATTTGTGAATTAGGCCATGTACAGAAAGTGTATTATATTGAGATTTGGTGGTTTGTTGAATTGTATTCCTTGTTGTTTGTGTTCCTGTCAGTGGTTTTGCCCATAAGTATAAAGGCCCACAGGATGAACCTGCAAGATTTCCAGTCTGGGATGTAGTTTGGAGAGGGAAGACTGAACTGAACTGAACTGAACTGAACTGAACTGAACTGAACTGAACGTAAGATAGTTATTTTTATTTTTGGTTATTTTTCACTTGTACTTAATTGGTGTTGTAGATCTCTACCCTTTCTGTATATTTGTATTTTCATTATTTAAACTTTAATGCAGTACAAATGTAGTGATTGTAAACCAAGGTTTTCTGAAGCATTTTTAGGCTTTCATCAAACTGAGCCACTCCTTGATCCCAGTTTCACCGTCTTCATTAACACAACACAGCTGAACCAAATGAACTGGTTTCGTTCTCTCCCAGTTAGTTACTATGGTTACTGTCGTTGGGTTAATTTACCCCAGCTGTGTCTCGTTTCCTTGATCTGTTCTCTGTGTATTTAAGCCCTCTGTTTCTCCCTGGTCGTTGGCTTGCATTACTTTAAGGTCTAGTTGATGTGTGTGGTTCTCCTCGTGGATTCTGCTGGTCACTGGTCCATTAAAGTCTCCTGAAGTTATCTCCATCGTCGGGCGCTTTAATACATCCACCATTTTGTAAGTGACATTTATGAGCACATCTTTTATTGACCGTTCTACACTTAATTTGGATTTAATATTTAAGTGTTTTAAAATATTTCACTTTATCTGCTTTCACACAGATTTTTGGATTTTTTTTTAATTATTATTGTTTCTTTAATTTGGTGTATCATGTTAACTGTTCTGTTTCCTCTGTAGATCTGAGATGTAAATGAGTCTGATGTGAATTCTCACTGAGATCGGATCGTTCGTGTGGTTAGTTGATGGCCAACGATCCGTTTACAATCTGTCCTGTGTTTTTTAAACACCTGTATTCCAGATATACCCTCTGTTGATCTAATAAATTAACTTAAATTGATTATTTTGCTCCAGTGAGCTCTTGATTGGAATGAGTACTGCATGTGTGTGTGTGATCTGATGATTTGTGTTTTTGCAGGAGCTGTTTAGGGATATAAAGGCATCTGAGTGAGTCAGAGTTCAGATACAGAGGGTCACCACATGTAGTGAGCGGTGAAGTTCAGGTGAGATCCATTCATCAATGTGCACCCTAAATAACTTAAAGAATGACATGTTCACTGATGACCGCTTGTTGATGTCAATTTGTTAACTTGCCTATTTTGCCAACATAATCAATACTATACTTTGTGATTTGCTGTTTAAATGCTTGTCTGTTGTAAGTGTTTCTCAGGACCTCCACATGCTCTTAAATGGAGGATTAGCAGATCCTCTGCATATCTTCTGAAGCCCTCCTTGTGTGGAGCCGTGGGACTTATTCTTGCTCCTGTGTGCTCTTCTCTACACTTCATGTTCTATTAAACCTTTTCTTTTGCACACTGTTTTAACCCTAATATTATGTAAATAAACTTATTTTGGATGCAATTAATCATGATTTATCGTTTCACAGCCTTAGATTAGATTACACAGCCCTATGTGAATTGACTTAATTATTGTACTTCCTTATTTATGTAGTGAAGATGATTATTGACAAGTGTGTGAAACAAAGAAACTGGCTTAATTACACTAATTGTAAAAAAATAAAAAGTGCAGGCATTGTATATTTAAGGGTTGAAACTCCACATGTCCAACTTCTTAAACAAATGTTACTGTTGAGAGTTTGTGTATTTGTACACGAATGCCATGTTCCTTCTCAGCAAGCCGGCACTGCTAATCTACACTACATGAATGCCTTTTTTATTTTTATCTTTATAAAGCTCTATGATTAATTTCCTTTGTACAACACCATAGTCCTGAAATTGCTTCTTTTGTATATATGCCTTCACTTCATCTCATGTATCCAATTTAAGACTTGTTTGTTTATTGGTACAGTGGCCAATACTTTTATTTACAATTTTGTATTTGTGCATTTACCTATCGTTTGTGTATTTTATTCCTTTCTCTTGTCTTTGCTTTTTTTTGTCTAAGCCCATTGTTTTTTGTTTGATTTAATGTCTTCCATCAATCTTTCATTTATGCTCTTTTAATTATTAGCAATTATGCTGTTCTATGTTCCTGTCCAATTGACTATCATGCCGATTCCTATTTTTCTAAAACTGTTCTTTTTTTGTATTGAAATGTAATGCATCAAATGTTTTGTCTTTACTGTTTGTGTATTTTGTATTTATGCACTTTTTTATGTTTTATTCTCTGCCTGTCTTCTGTATGTTAGCATTAGTGGCTGATCTTCTATGCCCATTTTCTGCTTTGTGACTCATATTATATTACGCATCTTTCACTTGTTTCTTACATTTTCTGTCTACCTTTCATGTCATTGTTTGCCCCTTCTTGTATTGTAAAGCTTTGTATGCAAGTTTGACTTATGTCACAGGTCTTATGTCACAGGTCAGGGCGGGCCAACCTGCTTGCACTCATCCCTGAGACCCGTACCACCCTTGGGGAGTCGGACAGAGCAAGGAGGACAGACGACAAGATTTGGGTAAAACAATATTTTTCATTGATAAATTTAACTAGGGGGAATGCAGGGTCGGGGTGCTCTGATGGCAACTTCACTGGGAAGCAGTCAGGTGATTACACGACACTTAATTCCTCTTGCAGGCCGGTGATCACGAAGCTTGCTGCAGGAGGGTTTCAGGCTGGAGGTCTTCACTGCAAACCAGTCAGGTGAGTACGATCACGGAGTCCTCTTCTCTCAAAGGGCTAGCAGTCACAGAGCTTACAGCAGGGGGTCTCCACTGCAAAGCAGACAGGTGAGCATACAGGTACGCAATACTCTTCTTTAAGTGACTGAGGGAGAACTTGCAGCTGGAGGTTTCACTGCAAAGCAGTCAGGTGAGTATACAATCACGGAGTCCTCTTCTCTCAAATGGTTAGCAGTCACAGAGCTTACAGCAGGGGGTCTCCACTGCAAAGCAGTCAGGTGAGTATACAATCACGGAGTCCTCTTCTCTCAAAGGGCTAGCAGACACAGAGCTTACAGCAGGGGGTCTCCACTGCAAAGCAGTCAGGTGAGCATACAGGTACGCAATACTCTTCTTTAAGTGACTGAGGGAGAACTTTCAG
Source organism: Pimephales promelas (assembly GCF_988280905.1). Taxonomy (NCBI): domain Eukaryota; kingdom Metazoa; phylum Chordata; class Actinopteri; order Cypriniformes; family Leuciscidae; genus Pimephales; species Pimephales promelas. The sequence goes on along the minus strand of NC_142791.1, from coordinate 55,362 downwards.
CTGGAGGTTTCACTGCAAAGCAGTCAGGTGAGTGTACAATCACGGAGTCCTCTTCTCTCAAAGGGCTAGCAGTCACAGAGCTTACAGCAGGGGGTCTCCACTGCAAAGCAGTCAGGTGAGTGTACAGGTACGTAACACTCTTCTTTAAGTGACGGAGAACTTATGGCTGGAGGTTTCAGACATGTAAGCCTTGTAAAGGTTTGTGTTTGTTGCTCCGTCTAATTGATTCATCAATCCTTGATTTTCTTCTTTACCACTCATTTGTAATCAAGCACCTTATATTTTTATAACATGTGAACTTATCCTCGATACTATACCTTATAAAAAACAATTGGATTGCTTTATCGCTACTTGGATCCAATTTTCTAAATCTCGGCTACTAGCCTTTAGCCTGCTAGCATTTCGAAAAAGCTGTTCGGAGCTGTTGTGCTGAACGTGGGAGCGAACAACATCAGGCTGAATTTCTGAAGGACTACAGGAGCCTGATCGAGACGGTACGCAACACATCGCCTGAAGCAACAATCATCGTGTCTGGACCGCTTCCAACATACAAAGACAGGAAAGGTTAAGTAGATTATTTGCACTAAATGAATGGTTAATGTCATTGTGTAATGAACAGAAACTGCTCTTTGCAAATAATTGGAATTTGTTCTAGGAGAGATCTAGGCTGTATCGTGCTGATGGCCTTCACCCCAGCAGAATCGGAGCGGCTGGTCTGTCGGACATCTCCAAGACGTTACACACCTAACGACTAGTAAGTCAAAGTCCAAATCACAGTCTTTGTTGTTCAAACTTGATTGATATGCTAAGTGTGGAACATTACATTTGAAACGGTGTCTTTTCCTCGTTTAGTGACGCCTGTGGAGAGACTACTCTGCCTGTGAGCTGTTGGATTGGCGGTCAGTGCTTGAAACATCACGTGCTGATGCTCACAAGTCAGTGGTTCATTACTATTTTACTCTGACTTCGTCTACTCCATGCGTTTCTCTGCCCAGGAGGATGCGATCATCTCTGGCTTTATTCACTCCGGCATGGACACATCATGGATCACACAGCGGAAGACATGAGCCAGGACCAGAGCTAGAACCTGACCTGGAACCGCTTCTCCCCTCTTCACGAGTCTGAACGCGACGACGCCGTGATCATCGGCACGTCCATGGTCCGTCATGTCTGTGCTACCTCAGGTAAGGATAAGGTGCGCACTCACTGCTTTCCTGGTGCTCATGTTCTTGATGTTGCTGCACAGGTTCCTGAGATCCTGAATGGTGATGAGCGCGTCGGAGCTGTTGTGCTGAACGTGGGAGCGAACGACATCAGGCTGAGGTTCTGAAGGACTACAGGAGCCTGATCGAGACGGTACGCAACACATCGGCTGAAGCAACGATCATCGTGTCTGGACTGCTTCACACGTACAGACAAGGACAGGAAAGGTTCAGTAGATTTTTTGCACTAAATGAATGGTTAATGTCATTGTGTAATGGAAAGAAACTGCTCTTTGTAAATAATTGGAATTTGTTCTAGGAGAGATCTAGGCTGTATCGTGCTGATGGCCTTCACCCCAGCAGAATCGGAGCGGCTGTTCTGTCGGACATCTCCAAGACGTTACACACCAGATGACTAGTAAGTCAAAGTCGCTCCTTTGAAAGGAGTGTTTCTTTTGGACTGTCTCTGCCTGTAAGGCTATCTTTTGCCATCCTAATACATGAGACTCACCCCATGTATATGCTTGTATAAAATTTTTATTTTTTTATTTATTTTTTTTTCTTGGGCTTTTGCTGCCATAGCTTAGCCTCATTTGTATAGACTTATTAGTCTTTCCTTCACTCTTTAACTTATTTGTTATGTGCACATCTAATCCTTTCTGGGTCTTCTTCAAATCTTTTCTAGATTTTTTTTTCCGACTAAGTTTCACAAGTCGTCTTCTAAATAATTTATCTTTTTTTAGAAAATAAATTTCTAATCCTTAAGCATATCCACGCGCACACACACTATTTAGCAGGCGCTTAACTGTTCAATTACTGGCCAGAATTGAACAGTTAAAGCCCCACGTTGGGCGCCATGTTTTACAGTGTGTGCGCTTTAATCTTAACACCTTTTAACCGTATTATTTATTATCCTCAGGTTAGGTCGAGTAAGTCAAATCTGACGTAAATCATAAGCATTTGAATGGTACTCTCAATTGTTCAGATGACTTCTCTGTGGTCAGTTCTTGCTTAAGGTTTATTAACACTGCTAGACAATTACTTGTAATTAGCATTAGTTATTTTTTAAAGTAAATATTCCAGAAATAAAAGTTAGGCTCAAACTTAAATTCTTTATGCTCAAACTCTGGAATCTACTCCTGTGTAAGGGAAATCATTATGGACATCAGCTATGCTAATTATTTCCCATATGTTTTTTGCTGTTATCTCGGGACGCCTGTCCCGAGAAAAATGGCGTTCGTCAACTCCAGTTTGTCTGAGCTGTTGTGCTGCACGCGGGAGCGAACGACATCAGGCTGAGGCAGACGGAGGTTTTGAAGGACTACAGGAGCCTGATCAAGACGGTACGCAGCACATCGCCTGAAGCAACGATCATCGTGTCTGGACCGCTTCCCACGTGCCGAAAAGGACGGGAACGGTTCAGTAGACCATCTGCACTAAATGAATGTTTAATGTTATTGTGTAACGGACAGAAACTGCTCTTTGTAAATAATTGTAATCTGTTCTAGGAGAGATCTAGGCTGTATCATGCAGATGGCCTTCACCCCAGCAAAATCGGAGCGGCTGTTCTGTCGGACAACATCTCCAAGATGTTACACACCTAATGACTAGTAGGCCAAAGTCCAAATCACAGTCTTTGTTCAAACTTAATTGATATGCTTAGTGTGGAACATTATATTGAAACTGTGTCTATTCCTCGTTTAGTGACGCCTGTGGAGAGACGATTCTGCCTGTGAGCTGCTGGATCGGCTGTTAGCGCTTGAAACATCACACGTCGTTGCTCACAAGTCAGTGGTTAGTTACTCTTTGACTCTGACTTTGTCTAATCCATGCGTTTCGCTGCCCAGGAGGACGCGATCATCTCTGGCTTCATTCAGTCCAACACCGTCACAACACAATGGACCATGGATCACACAGCGGAAGACACCAGCCAGGACCAGAGCTAGAACCTCTCCGCCGCCCCTCCCGGTCTTCGAGATCTCGACCCGGATCCGCTTCTCCCCTCTTCGTGAGTCGGAACGCGACGACGCCGTGATCATCGGCACGTCCTTGCTACCTCGGGTAAGGGTAAGGTGTGCACTCACTGCTTTCCTGGTGCTCATGTTCTTGATGTCGCTGCACAGGTTCCCGAGATCCTGAACGGTGATGAGCGCGTCGGAGCTGTTGTGCTGAACGTGGGAGCGAATGACATCAGGCTGAGTTTCTGAAGGACTACAGGAGCCTGATCGAGACGGTACGCAACACATCGCCTGAAGCATCGATCATCGTGTCTGGAGCGCTTCCCACGTACAGACAAGGACGGGAAAGGTTCAGTAGATTATTTGCACTAAATGAATGGTTAATGTTATTGTGTAATGAACAGAAACTGCTCTTTGTAAATAATTGGAATCCGTTCTAGGAGAGATCTAGGCTGTATCGTGCTGATGGCCTTCACCCCAGCAGAATCGGAGCGGTTGTTCTGACGGACATCTCCAAGACGTTACACACCTAATGACTAAGTCAGTCCAAATCACAGTTTTTGTTGTCCAAACTTAATTGATATGCTTAGTGTGGAACATTATATTGAAACTGTGTCTGTTCCTCGTTTAGTGACGCCTGTGGAGAGACGATTCTGCCTGTGAGCTGCTGGATCGGCAGTCAGCGCTTGAAACATCACACACCGATGCTCACAAGTCAGTGGTTAGTTGCTCTTTAACTCTGACTTCGTCTACTCCATGCGTTTCTCTGCCCAGGAGGATGCCATCATCTCTGGCTTCATTCAGTCCGGCACCGACACAACACCATGGATCACACAGCGGAAGACACGAACCAGTACCAGAGCTAGAACCTCTCCGCCGCCCCTCCAGGTCTTCGAGATCTCAACCCGGAACCACTTCTCCCCTCTTCGCGAGTTGGAACGCGACGTGATCATCGGCACATCCATGGTTCGTCATGTCCGTGCTACCTCAGGTAAGGGTAAGGTGCGCACTCACTGCTTTCCTGGTGCTCATGTTCTTGATGTTGTGGACAGGTTCCTGAGATCCTGAACGATGATGAGCGCGTTGGAGCTGTTGTGCTGAACGTGGGAGCGAACGACATCAGGCTGAGGTTCTGAAGAAGGACTACAGGAGCCTGATCGAGACGGTATGCAACACATCGCCTGAAGCAACGATCATTGTGTCTGGACCGCTTCCCATGTACAGACAAGGACTGGAAAGCTTCAGTAGATTGTTTACACAATGACATTAAACATTCATTTAGTGCAATGAACAGAAACTGCTCTTTGTAAATAATTGGAATCTGTTCTAGGAGAGATCTAGGCTGTATCGTGCTGATGGTCGTCACCCCAGCAGAATCGGAGCGGCTGTTCTGACGGACATCTCCAAGACGTTACACGCCTAATGACTAAGTCAAAGTCCAAATCACAGTTTTTGTTGTCCATACTTAATTGATATGCTTGGTGTGGAACATTATATTGAAACTGTGTCTGTTTCTCATTTAGTGACTGCTGTGGAGAGACGACTCGACGCCTGTGAGCTGCTGGATCGGGGGTCAGCGCTTCAGACATCACACGCCGATGCTCAAGTCAGTGGTCAGTTACTTCTTGATTCTGACTTCGTCTACTCCATGCGTTTCTCTACCCAGGAGGACTCGATCATCTCTGGCTTTATTCCCTCCGGCACGGACAACATCATGGATCACACAGCGGAAGACACGAGCCAGGACCAGAGCTAGAACCTCTCCGCCGCCCCTCCCGGTCTTGGAGATCTCGACCCGGAACCGCTTCTCCCCTCTTGGCGAGTCGGAACGCGACGCCACCGTGGTCATCAGCACGTCCATGGTCCGTCATGTCCGTGCTACCTCAGGTAAGGATAAGGTGTGCACTCACTGCTTTCCTGGTGCTCATGTTCTTGATGTTGCTGCACAGGTTCCCGAGATCCTGAACGGTGATGACCGCGTTAGAGCTGTTGTGCTGAACGTGGGAGCGAACAACATCAGGCTGAGGTTCTGGAGGTCCACAGGAGCCTGATCGAGACGGTACGCAACAAATCGCCTGAAGCAACGAGCCTTGCACATCTAACCCTTTCTGTGTCTCCTTTAAATAATCTTTTCTAGATTTTTTTTTTCCGACTAAGTTTCACTAGTCGTCTTCTAATTGATTTATCTTTAAAAAAGAAAATATATTTCTAATCCTTAAGCATATTCACGCACATGCTATTTAGTAGGCGCTTAACTGTTCAATTACTGGCCAGAATTGAACAGTTAAAGCCCCACGCTGGGCGCCATGTTTTACGGCGTGCGCTTTAAACTTAACACCTTTTAACCTTATTTATTATCCTGAGGTTAGGTCGAGTATGTCAAATCTGCCCTAAATCATAAGCATTCGAATGGTATTTACAATTGTTCAGATGACTTCTCTGTGGTCAGTTCTTGCTTAAGGTTTATTAACACTGCTAGACGATTACTTGTAATTAGCATTAGTTATTTATTAATGTAAATATTCCAGAAATAAAAATTAGGCTCAAACTTAAATTCTTTATGCTCCAAAACTCTGGAATCTATTTCTGTGTAAGGGAAATCATTATGAACATCAACTATGCTAATTATTTCCCACCTGTTTTCTGCTGTTATCTCGGGGCGCTTGTCCTGAGAAAAATGGCGTTCGTCAACTTCAGTTTGTCGGAGCTGCTGTACTGCACGTGGGAGAGAACGACATCAGGCTGAGGTTCTGAAGAAGTTCTACAGGAGCCTGATCGAGACGGTATGCAACACATCGCCTGAAGCAACGATCATCGTGTCTGGACCGCTTCCCATGTACAGACAAGGACAGGAAAGGTTCAGTAGATTATTTGCACACGCCTAATAAATAGTAAGTCAAAGTCCAAAACACAGTCTTTGTTGTCCAAACTTAGTTTCAATATAATGTTCCACACTAAGCATATCAATTGTCTATTTCTTGTTTAGTGACGCCTGTGGAGAGACGACTCGACGCCTGTGGAGAGACGACTCTGCCTGTGAGCTGCTGGATTGGCGGTCAGCGCTTGAAACATCACACACCGATGCTCACAAGTCAGTGGTTAGTTACTCTTTGACTCTGACTTCGTCTACTCCATGCGTTTCTCTGCCCAGGAGGATGCGATCATCTCTGGCTTCATTCACTCCGGCACCGACATAACACCATGGATCACACAGCGGAAGACACGAGCCAGGACCAGAGCAAGAACCTCTCCGTCGCCCCTCCCGGTCTTCGAGATCTCGACCCGGAACCGCTTCTTCCCTCTTCGCGAGTCGGAACGCGACGCCACCTTGATCATGGGCACGTCCATGGTCCGTCATGACCGTGCTACCTCGGGTAAGGATAAGGTGCGCTCTCACTGCTTTCCTGGTGCTCATGTTCTTGATGTTGCTGGACAGGTTCCCGAGATCCTGAACGGTGATGAGCGCGTCGGAGCTGTTGTGCTGAACGTGGGAGCGAACGACATCAGGCTGAGGTTCTGAAGAAGGACTACAGGAGCCTGATCGAGATGGTACGCAACACATAGCCTGAATCAACGATCGTGTCTGGACTGCTTCCCACGTACAGACATGACTAGTAAGTCAAAGTCCAAATCACAGTCTTTGTTGTCCAAACTTAATTGATATGCTTAGTGTGGAACATTATATTGAAACTGTGTCTGTTCCTCGTTTAGTGACGCCTGTGGAGAGACGACTCTGCCTGTGAGCTGCTGGATCAGCGGTCAGCACTTGAAATATCACACACCGATGCTCACAAGTCAGTGGCTAGTTACTCTTTGACTCTGACTTCGTCTACTCCATGCGTTTCTTTGCCCAGGAGGACGCGATCATCTCTGGCTTCATTCACTCCGGCACCGACACAACACCATTGATCACACAAAGGAAGACACGAGCCAGGACCAGAGCTAGAACCTCTCCGCCGCCCCTCCCGGTCTTGGAGATCTCGACCCGGAACCGCTTCTCCCCTCTTGGTGAGTCGGAACGCGACGCCACCGTGATCATGGGCACGTCCATGGTCCGTCATGTCTGTGCTACCTCAGGTAAGGATAAGGTGCGCACTCACTGCTTTCTGGTGCTCATGTTCTTGATGTTGCTGCACAGGTTCCCGAGATCCTGAACGGTGATGAGTGCGTCAGAGCTGTTGTGCTGAACGTGGGAGCGAACAACATCAGGCTGAGGTTCTGAAGGACTACAGGAGCCTGATCGAGACGGTACGCAACACATCGCCTGAAGCAACGAGCCTTGCACATTGAACCCTTTCTGGGTCTTCTTTAAATCTTTTCTAGATTTTTTTTTTTCGACTAAGTTTCACTAGTCGTCTTCTAATTGGTTTATCTTTAAAAAAGAAAATATATTTCTAATCCTTAAGCATATTCACGCACATGCTATTTAGTAGGCGCTTAACTGTTCAATTACTGGCCAGAATTGAACAGTTAAAGCCCCACGCCGGGCGCCATGTTTTACGGTGTGCGCTTAACTTAACACCCTTTAACCTTATTTATTATCCTTGTGTTAGGTCGAGTAAGTCAAATCTGCCCTAAATCATAAGCATTCGAATGGTATTTACAATTGTTCAGATGACTTCTCTGTGGTCAGTTCTTGCTTAAGGTTTATTAACAACACTTCTAGACGATTACTTGTAATTAGCATTAGTTATGTATTAATGTAAATATTCCAGAAATAAAAATTAGGCTCAAACTTAAATTCTTTATGCTCCAAAACTCTGGAATCTACTCCCGTGTAAGGGAAATCATTATGAACATCAACTATGCTAATTATTTCCCATCTGTTTTCTGCTGTTATCTCGGGGCGCTTGTCCTGAGAAAAATGGCGTTCGTCAACTTCAGTTTGTCGGAGCTGCTGTACTGCACGTGGGAGTGAACGACATCAGGCTGAGGTTCTGAAGAAGTTCTACAGGAGCCTGATCGAGACGGTATGCAACACATCGCCTGAAGCAATGATCATTGTGTCTGGGCCGCTTCCCGCGTACAGACAAGGACAGGAAAGGTTCAGTAGATTATTTGCACACGCCTAATAAATAGTAAGTCAAAGTCCAAATCACAGTCTTTGTTGTCCAAACTTAATTGATATGCTTAGTGTGGAACATTTATATTGAAACTGTCTATTCCTTGTTTAGTGACGCCTGTGGAGAGACAACTCGACGCCTGTGGAGAGACGACTCTGCCTGTGAGCTGCTGGATCGGCGGTCAGCGCTTGAAACATCACACACTGATGCTCACAAGTCAGTGGTTAGTTACTCTTTGACTCTGACTTGGTCTACTCCATGCGTTTCTCTGCCCAGGAGGACGCGATCATCTCTGGCTTCATTCAGTCCGGCACCGACACAACACCCTGGATCACACAGCGGAAGACTCGAGCCAGGACCAGAGCTAGAACCTCTCCGCCGCCCGGAACTGCTTCTCCCCTCTTCGAGTCGGACCGCGACGCCACTGTGATCATGGGCACGTCCGTGGTCCGTCATGTCTGTGCTACCTCAGGTAAGGATAAGGTGTGCACTCACTGCTTTTCTGGTGCTCATGTTCTTGATGTTGCTGCACAGGTTCCTGAGATCCTGAACGGTGATGAGCGCGTCGGAGCTGTTGTGCTGAACGTGGGAGCGAACGACATCAGGGTGAGGTTCTGAAGAAGGACTACAGGAGCCTGATCGAGACTGTACGCAACACATTGCCTGAAGCTACGATCGTGTCTGGACCACTTCCCACTTACAGACATGACTAATAAGTCAAAGTCCAAATCAGTTTTTGTTGTCCAAACTTAATTGATATGCTTAGTGTGGAACATTATATTGAAACTGTGTCTGTTCCTCGTTTAGTGACGCCTGTGGAGAGACGACTCTGCCTGTGAGCTGCTGGATCGGCGGTCAGTGCTTGAAACATCACACACCGATGCTCACAAGCCAGTGGTTCGTTACTCTTTGACTCTGACTTTGTCTACTCCATGCGTTTCTCTGCCCAGGAGGACGTGATCATCTCTGGCTTCATTCACTCTGACACCGACACAACACCATGGATCACACAGCGGAAGACACGAGCCAGGACCAGAGCTAGAACCTCTCTGCCGCCCCTCCCGGTCTTCGAGATCTCGACCCGGAACCACTTCTCCCCTCTTTGTGAGTCGGAACGCGACGACGCCGTGGTCATCGGCACGCCAATGGTCCGTCATGTCCGTGCTACCTCAGGTAAGGATAAGGAGCGCACTCACTGCTTTCCTGGTGCTCATGTTCTTGATGTCGCTGCACAGGTTCCCGAGATCCTGAACGGTGATGAGCGCGTCGGAGCTGTTGTGCTGAACGTGGGAGCGAACGACATCAGGCTGAGGTTTTGAAGGTCCACAGGAGCCTGATCGAGACGGTATGCAACACATCGCCTGAAGCAATGATCATTGTGTCTGGACCGCTTTCCATGTACAGACAAGGACAGGAAAGGTTCAGTAGATTATTTGCATACACCTAATAAATAGTAAGTCATAGTCCAAATCACAGTCTTTGTTGTCCAAACTTAATTGATATGCTTAGTGTGGCACATTGTATTGAAACTGTGTCTGTTCCTCGTTTAGCGACGCCTGTGGAGAGACGACTCGACGCCTGTGGAGAGACGACTGCCTGTGAGCTGCTGGATTGGCGGTCAGCGCTTGAAATATCACACACCGATGCTCACAAGTCAGTGGTTAGTTACTCTCTGACTTCATCTACTCCATGTGTTTCTCTGCCCAGGAGGACGCGATCATCTCTGGCTTCATTCACTCCAACACCGACACAACACCATGGATCACACACCGGAAGACACGAGCCAGGACCAGAGCTAGAAGCTCTCTGCCGTCCCTCCCGGTCTTCGAGATCTCGACCCGGAACTGCTTCTCCCTTCTTCGCGAGTCGGAATGCGACGACGCCGTGGTCATCGGCACGCCAATGGTCAGTCATGTCCGTGCTACCTCAGGTAAGGATGAGGAGCGCACTCACTGCTTTCCTGGTGCTCATGTTCTTGATGTTGCTGCACAGGTTCCCGAGATCCTGAACGGTGATGACCGTGTCGGAGCTGTTGTGCTGAACGTGGGAGCGAACAACATCAGGCTGAGGTTCTGAAGGACTACAGGAGCCTGATCGAGATGGTATGCAACAAATCGCCTGAAGCAACGAGCCTTGCACATCTAACCCTTTCTGTGTCTCCTTTAAATAATCTTTTCTAGATTTTTTTTTTCTGACTAAGTTTCACTAGTCGTCTTCTAATTGATTTATCTTTAAAAAAGAAAATATATTTCTAATCCTTAAGCATATTCACGCACATGCTATTTAGTAGGCGCTTAACTGTTCAATTACTGGCCAGAATTGAACAGTTAAAGCCCCATGTTGGGCGCCATGTTTTACGGTGTGCGCTTTAAACTTAGCACCTTTTAACCTTATTTATTATCCTGAGGTTGGGTCGAGTAAGTCAAATCTGCCCTAAATCATAAGCATTCGAATGGTATTTACAATTGTTCAGATGACTTCTCTGTGGTCAGTTCTTGCTTAAGGTTTATTAACAACACTGTTAGACGATTACTTGTAATTAGCATTAGTTATTTATTAATGTAAATATTCCAGAAATAAAAATTAGGCTCAAACTTAAATTCTTCATGTTCCAAAACTCTGGAATCTACTCCTGTGTAAGGGAAATCATTATAAACATCAACTATGCTAATTATTTCCCATCTGTTTTCTGCTGTTATCTCGGGGCGCTTGTCCTGAGAAAAATGGCATTCGTCAACTTCAGTTTGTCGGAGCTGCTGTACTGCACGTGGGGGTGAACGACATCAGGCTGAGGTTCTGAAGAAGTTCTACAGGAGCTTGATCGACACATGGTATGCAACACATCGCCTGAAGCAACGATCATTGTTTCTGGGCCGCTTCCCACGTACAGACAAGGACAGGAAAGGTTCAGTAGATTATTTGCACACGCCTAATAAATAGTAAGTCAAAGTCCAAATCACAGTCTTTGTTCAAACTTAATTGATATGCTTAGTGTGGAGCATTATATTGAAACTGTGTCTATTCCTCGTTTAGTGACGCCTGTGGAGAGACGATTCTGCCTGTGAGCTGCTGGATCGGCGGTCAGCGCTTGAAACATCACACACCGATGCTCACAAGTCAGTGGTTAGTTACTCTTTGACTGACTTCGTCTACTCCATGCGTTTCTCTGCCCAGGAGGATGCGATCATCTCTGGCTTCATTCACTCCGGCACCGACACAACACCATGGATCACACAGCGGAAGACACGAGCCAGGACCAGAGCAAGAACCTCTCCGTCGCCCCTCCCGGTCTTCGAGATCTCGACCCGGAACCGCTTCTTCCCTCTTCACGAGTCGGAACGCGACGCCACCGTGATCATGGGCACGTCCATGGTCCGTCATGTCCGTGCTACCTCAGGTAAGGATAAGGTGCGCTCTCACTGCTTTCCTGGTGCTCATGTTCTTGATGTTGCTGCACAGGTTCCCGAGATCCTGAACGGTGATGAGCGCGTCGGAGCTGTTGTGCTGAACGTGGGAGCGAACAACATCAGGCTGAGGTTCTGAAGGTCCACAGGAGCCTGATCGAGACGGTACACAACACATCGCCTGAAGCAATGATCATTGTGTCTGGACCGCTTTCCACGTACAGACAAGGACAGGAAAGGTTCAGTAGATTATTTGCACACACCTAATAAATAGTAAGTCATAGTCCAAATCACAGTCTTTGTTGTCCAAACTTAATTGATATGCTTAGTGTGGAACATTATATTGAAACTGTTTCTGTTCCTTGTTTAGCGACGCCTGTGGAGAGACGACTCGATGCCTGTGGAGAGACGACTGCCTGTGAGCTGCTGGATTGGCGGTCAGCGTTTGAAATATCACACACCGATGCTCACAAGTCAGTGGTTAGTTACTCTTTGACTCTGACTTTGTCTACTCCATGTGTTTCTCTGCCCAGGAGGACGCGATCATCTCTGGCTTCATTCACTCCAACACCGACACAACACCATGGATCACACACCGGAAGACACGAGCCAGGACCAGAGCTAGAACCTCTCTGCCGCCCCTCCCGGTCTTCGAGATCTCGACCCGGAACCGCTTCTCCCCTCTTCGCGAGTCGGAACGCGACAACGCTGTGATCATCGGCACATCCATGATCCGTCATATCCGTGCTACCTCAGGTAAGGATAAGGTGCGCACTCCCTGCTTTCCTGGTGCTCATGTTCTTGATGTTGCTGCACAGGTTCCTGAGATCCTGAACGGTGATGAGCGCGTTGGAGCTGTTGTGCTGAACGTGGGAGCGAACGACATCAGGCTGAGGTTCTGAAGGACTACAGGAGCCTGATCGAGACGGTACGCAACACATCGCCTGACACAACGATCATTGTATCTGAACCGCTTCCCTCTTACAGACAAGGACAGGAAAGGTTCAGTAGATCATTTGCAATAATTGAATTATTAATGTCATTGTGTAATGAACAGAAATTGTTCTTTGTAAATAATTGGAATCTGTTCTGGGAGAGACCTAGGCTCTATTATGCTTCACCTCAACAGAATCGGAGCGGCTGTTCTGTCGGACATCTCCAAGACGTTACACACCTAATGACTAGTAAGTCAAAGTCGCTCCTTTGAAAGAAATGTTTCTCCTGGTTTCATCTCTTGGACTGATGTCTCTGCCTGTAAGGCTATCTTTTGCCATCCTAATATACGAGAATCACCCCATGTATATGGTTGTATAAAAGTCATGTTGGATTTTTCCTGGGCTTTTGCAGCCATAGCTTAGCCTCTTTGGAATAGACTTATTAGACTTTCAATCACCCTTCAACTTATTTCTTATGTGCACATCTAACCCGTTTTGGGTGTTAAATAATCTTTTCTAGATTAGTATCTTTTTTTCGACTAAGTTTGTCTAGTCGTCTTCTATTTGGTGATGTATCTTTTTCTTTCCAAAAAAAGAAAATACATTTTTAATCCTTATGCATATCCACGCACATGCTATTTAGAAGGCACTTAACTGTTCAATTACTGGCCAGAATTGAACAGTTAAAGCCCCACATTGGGCGCCATGTTTTACGGTGTGTGTGCGCTTTAATTTTAACACCTTTAACATTATTATTTTTTATCCTCAGGTTAGGTCGACTAAGTCAAATCTGCCCTAAATCATAAGCATTTGAATGGTACTTACAATTTTTTCAGATGACTTCTCTGTGGTCAGTTCTTGCTTAAGGATTATTAACGACTCTGCTTGACAATTGCTTGTAATTAACATTAGTTATTTATTAATGTAAATATTCCAGAAATAAAAGTTAGGCTCAAACTTAAATTCTTTACGCTCAAACTCTGGAATATTCTTCCCGATATGGTTTGACGCTCTGACTCGCTGTCAAAGTTTAAAACTAGACTAAAGACGCATCTCTTTAGCCAAGCATTCATATACTGCTTACCTTTTATTCCTCTGAATCAGATCGAATGCATTTAATACTATAAAACTTGAAGAGTCTGTAGGTTACTTGTATAGGTTGCATAGCATTTACAGTCATTACTTTCCTGTGTGTATTGCGTGAATGATGGGTGGTTGGGCAGATATTGTGTTATTGCGGTAGGTGGTATGCCATACGGATCCATTGCCACTGAAACGCATTACCTTAGTCAAACGGGTTGGTGTGTATGGTTGGTTTGCGGAGAGTTTGAGTTGTTGAGTTTGTGAGTGGTTTTTAACATCATCTCCTGTGTAATGGAAATCATTGTGAACATCAGCTATGCTAATTATTTCCCATCTGTTTTCTGCTGTTATCTCGGGACGCTTGTCCCGAGAAAATGGTGTTCGTCAGCTCCAGTTTGTATCCAGCCTCTCATGGAGACTTCAGATGCCCCAACACCTGCGATGAGAAATGCCTGTGAAGAGATGACTCGATGCCTGTAGAGAGACAACTCGACGCTGGCGATATGTTATGCCCTTAATATTACATGATTAACGGAATGTATTTTTTCATGTACCTTTCTGTAATGCACTTTCTGTAAAGCTGCTTTGAAACAAGTATTGTGAAAACGCTATTCAAATAAACTTTAATTGAATTGAATTCACTTGCACGGCCAACAGACGCAGAGCTTACAGTGGGGGAGCTTCACTGCAAAGCAGACAGGTGAGAATACAGGTACGTAATCCTCTTCTTTAAGTGACAGACAGAGAACTTACGGCTGGAGGTTTCACTGCAAAGCAGTCGGGCTGCCAGATAAATACTCTCAACGGTCTGGAGTACAACAGTGTTAGCCTCTTCTTATGCAGTCAGAATGTGATAAACTCGAGTAAGAAATGGACATCCAGCAGTTTTAGGTTCACACTTCACACAGCAAACAGTGCATCACATCACTTCATCTGAACAATTCAGCACTCAGTGGGAAATGCACATGTATATGGCTGTCGCCCATCTTTTGAACTGGCATTCACATCAAGAGGTCCCACAGACACAAGAGAAGAGGATAGAAATTGATTTGGACTACTCACGATCTCTCACAAATGATATTCTGTTCTGTGGTTACCTCCTTCTCATTGAATCAGCCTGCTCTTTCTCCCAACTCACAGCACTGCGACCGTTCGTCGGCCCCACTTCCTCTTCACCACGGCTCACACTTTCTCAGAGAGCACCACTGCTAAAACAACGCCCCGTTTGGTCTGTACTTCCTCCTTTTATACTGGGTCTTGACTTGTGTGGGTATTGACTTGTTTGACTTGTGTGGGTCTTGACTTTTGTTTGACTTGTTGATCTTGACTTGTGGATCTTGACTTGTTTGACTTGTGGGTCTTGACTTGTGTTTGACTTGTGGGTCTTGACTTGTGTGGATCTTGACTTGTGGATCTTGACTTGTTTGACTAGTGGGTCTTGACTTGTGTTGATTTTGACTTGTGTGTCTTGACTTGTGGATCTTGACTTGTTTGACTTGTGTGGGTCTTGACTTGTGTGGTTCTTGACTTGTGCTTGACTTGTGTGAGTCTTGACTTGTGGATCTTGACTTGTTTGACTTGTGTTGATCTTGACTTGTGTTTGACTTGTGGGTCTTGACTTGTGAGTCTTAAAATGTGGATCTTGACTTGTGTTTGACTTGTGTGAGTCTTGACTTGTTTGACTTGTGTGAGTCTTGACTTGTGTGAGTCTTGACTTGTGGATCTTGACCTGTTTGACTTGTGTGGGTCTTGACTTGTGTTTGACTTGTGTGAGTCTTGACTTGTATGGGTCTTAACTTGTGTGGGTCTTGACCTTGTGTGGGTCTTGACTTTTGTTTGACTTGTGTGGGTCTTGACTTGTGTGGGTCTTGACTTTTGTTTGACTTGTGCGGGACTTGACTTGTGTGGGTCTTGACGCACAGGAGCACTTTTTGAAAAAGAGAATTTATTAATGTCATGAAATTGATTTGACATTTGCTTTTGTATTTATGGCTAGGCCACTTGTACCATTTTAAGCCCCTTTCAGCCCCTTTCCCCCTTCTTAATACTCATTTTGTGTTATGACCATTTTTTTGTCTGGTCTATTTGCAGTTATGATATTGTGCTTGTTTGCTATTCTTTGCATTCATTTAATCTTAATACTTCCATACCTCTGTTACCTTTCCCTTTAAACTACATGTAAATATGCCTTTGTCCTATTTGTTTTAGTCAATTGTAGTTGTATAGTGCTTCTCAGAATAGTTTAAAAGTGTCTTTATGCCACTTAATTTTAGCCTTCGTGTTCCTTTTCATCATTTATATTGATTTGTCCTAGTATCCTATTCGAATCCCTCATTTAAGTTTGATTGTTAAATGATGGCCTTTGTTCATTATTTCTTATGTGTTTTTTAGATATTGTCTTTACAAAAGTGCCAATAAAATTTTTTAAAACGTCCCTATTTTTTGTGCCCCTTGCTTCATGCTCCTTTTTTCCCTTTTGTATAATTGTTAATGTTTTGTATTTATGCTGTTGATTGCCTGTTGTATTCCCTTACATTTGTCAATGTAATATATTCAATCATTTTCTTATATACATAAATGTTTGAAACAAACAAAAAAAGATGCATTTTTATGGTCTGAAATTAAATATCTCCAACTTAAATGTTACTGTTCAGAGAGAGAGAGTGTACGTACAAGAATGCCATGTTCCTTCTCAGTAAGCACACACAGTCACTGCAAATCTTCACTACATTAATGCCTTTTATTATTTATACTTTATAAAACTGTATAAGTAATTTGCTTTGTACAACACCATAGTCCTGAAACTGCTGCTGTTGTATTTATGCCTTTACCTCATGTATTTAAGTTTTTTTTTGTCACAATGGCCCTTTTTGTATTTGTGCATTTTCCCATCTTTTGTATTTGTTTCATTCCTTTCTCTTGTCTTTGTCTTTTTTTCCTAAGCCTATTTTTTGTTTATGATTTAATGTCTTCCATCTTTTATTAATGCTCCTTGTCTTAGTCAATGGGACAGGGACATAGAACGCTTTTAGAAAAATGGGAATGGGCATAAAAAGGCTTTACTCTGTTCTATTTTGTATTGAAAGGAACTGCGTCAAATGGTTTGTCTGTACTTTTTGCATAATTATGCACTTGTTATTCTCTTACTGTCTTTTGTATGTTCGCATTAGTCTCATCATGCCCATTTTCTGCTTTGGTTCATCTCTGTTGTTGTGGTCACTTGTATTTCATGCTGCGATTTCATTCAGCCTGTTTGAATTTTGTTCTTCCCCTGATGGTATGGCTATCGGGTTCATGGGGTACTTGGTTCTCCACATTAACAGAAGTTAATGAAAATGAAGTTTCTTTTTAAGTGTTCAATTGTTGGAATTGGGTGGGTGGGACTTGTAAAGACAAGGGACTCGTCAAAGGACTTGTGGATCTTGACTTGTGTTAGACTGACTTGTCCAGGGTTGATTTCAACCCTTCACCTCATCAATCAACTGCAGGTGCAAATCAAAGTTACTTGAGCTACAATATATAGGGGTGTATCCCACTCACAAAGACAATTTCTTTTTTCAGTTTTTTTGTTTTTATTTATATTGTACTAAATGTAATTTTTGTATTCATGGTTTCGCCTCTTGTTCCATTTAAGATCAATTTTGTCCTTTTATTATCCCTTTCTATTTTATGACCCTTTTGTCTCAAATAACATAAAAAAACAATAAAAATAAAAACCTAAGTATACCATAAATGCATTTTTTAAAATATATTTCTTTCACTGGTTTCTAACATTTTCTGTCTGCTTTTTATGTTCTTGTTTGCCTTTCTTATATGCTATTGTTTTCCTTTCTTATATTGTAAAGCTTTGTACTGAAGTTGTAAACTTACTTTTTTGTATTTTGTTGCACTTGATTTTGTTTTCATTTTAATTTCTTTGTTTTTTTTTTACTTAGGTTAACAAAAGGCTTTAAACAGAACATGGAAACAAATATGGACCATAAACCATGTTTCTACTCTTTTATGACTTTACTTGTGCCCATATTGTGTAATTTGGAACACCCCATTTGTGAATCGTAACTTTTTTTGCATTTTCAAAATTACTTTAAGTTTTTGTGAGGTTTATAATCTGTTTTGGTTTATTTTGTGTTCCCATTAAACAGCTGGAGGGACCGGCCAACACAGGATAGACAATCCAGTCTGATGTCCTTCACACTCAGCCTCTCATTGATGCTGCTCCTCCCCCCCTCCTCTACCTGTGTCATCTAGTTAATGTGGCCTGTGTTTGTTGGCTACTTTCAGCCCTTTGGTTCATCCTTCATTTTACCCTTTACACCTTGAGTCCACCTTTGTGCCAAGTTCCAGACTTATGGTGGAGCTGGTAATCTGAGGCCAAAAACAGGTCGACGGAGTGAAAGTTAGGTTGATGCTCTATCGGGTCCTCCATGGGCAGTTATTGCCCTGCAGTGCAGTGGTCTTGTCTCTGCCCAGGTCCCCATCTCTAATGGCTCCATCTGAGTTGGTTGTCCACCGAGTTGTAACTGGCACATTCACCAAAGGTCCCCCTATCATTTTATTGACTGTGTTTTGGCTCTACATCCCATCCTAAATCAGCTTTGTCCACTTGACTTATTTTTGCTACTTTGTATTGTTTAACCTTGTTTTTTGTATTTCAGCACATTTTAGGTTTTTTATTTTAGGATTTTTTTATGCCCTCTATATTTCAATCAGTCAGTCTTTTTTTTCCCTTTTGTACAGTATTTTATTCACTAACTTCTATTTAAACTTTGTTCTGTGCCCTTTATGGTCTTGTCTAAGCTATTCTAAGACGGAACAAAATAAAGTTGTTAAGCATAAAAGCTGCACGTCTCAGATTATTCTTCCTTTTGCATTCCTATTGCCCTTCAGTGTTTGTATTTCTGCTGTTTGCCTTTTATGCCTTTGCCAGTTAAGTCCCTTTTTTTTGCCCTGTTGTAGTGATTTTTACATATTTTTTCCTTGTGGTGTTAGATTAAATTTGTAATACCCTTTATGGCTTAATGCTCCTTAAATTTTGTCTCTGCACTTATGTCCTTATCATGGTCTCAATGGCACTTTTTGCATTTGTGCATTTTTTTCCCCCTTTTTTTGTATTTTGATCTCTTGCCTTTGCATTTGAACCATCACTGCTCTTGTCTTTGCATTTTCCCTTAGCCTATTTTAGTTTTATTGGCTTTTTATGAGTGAATGTTTTCTATATATCTTTAATTTATGCTCCTTGCCTTGTAAGCCATTGTGCTGTTTTATGGCCCAGTCCCATTGACCATTTTTGTGCCCATTCCTATTTTTCTGGAACAGTTGTATTTTGTATTTAAATGTACTTTATAAAAGGTTTGCCTTTACTGTTTGTGCGTTTTGTAAATGTATGTGCCTGTTTATATTTTGACTGCCTTCTGTATGTTAGCATTAGTGGCTGTCTTACTACACCATTTTTCTGCTTTGATTCATCTCTATGTTCTTGTGCTGATTTTTATTTGTGCCTGATGCTGCTATTTCATTCAGCCTGTTTGAATTTTGTTCTCCCCGATGGGATGGTTGAGTTTTCTGGGTACTTGATTCATTTTCATGAACTTCTGGAAAACTGGAGATCTTTCTTTTCAAGTGTTCAGCTGCTGGACTTGGGTGGGTGGGACTTGTGTTGTACTTCAGTGGGTGGGTCTTGTCCAAGGTTGATTTTTCACCCTGCACCTCATGAGTATCAACTGCAGGTGCAAATCAAAGTCACTTAAGCTACAATATATAGGGATGCCTCCCACGCAATATATAGGGATGCCTCCCGTGCAGACACTTTTTTTTTCTTAAGTGTTTTAGTTACATTGTACTAATTTTGTATTTATCTTAATTAAAAAAGGGACAGACAAACTATGGTTTCTCCTCTTGTTCCATTTGAATTTCTATTTTATGACCCTTTTGTCTGTCTTTGCATTTATTTTATATTTAGATCTTTATTTTAAAGCATTGTTTTTATTGTTAATAAATATCTTTTAACTTGTTTCTTACATTATCTGTTACCTTTTATGCCATTGTTTGCCCCTTCTTATATTGTAAAGCTTTGTATGAAAGTTGTAAACTTGTCTTGTATTTTGTTACACTTTGTTTTGTTTTTCATTTTAGTTTTTAAACATTTTCAAAATGACTGTAAAGTACTTGTCGGGTTATAATCTTTTTTTTTTTTATAACCCGTTATCCTGTGTTGGCCGGTCCCTCCAGCTGTTTAAACAGTCCAGTCTGATGTCCTTCTCACTCAGCATGAAGCCTCTCATTGATGCTCCTCCCGCCTCCTCTACCCATGTTATCTATTTAATGGGGCCTGTGTCTGCTGGCTCCTTGCAGCCTTTTGCCTCATCCTTCATTGCACCTTGGGTCAACCTTTGTATTCCAGATTACCAGCTCCGCCTAGGTGTTGATCCTCTGTCTTTGTGCCAAGCCCCAGACTTAACTTTCACTCTGTCGACCTATTCGTTCCACCATGGGCAGTTATCCCTCAAGCTGTATCGGGGGTCTTGCCTTATTCCTTCAACATCTGTGGTTCTGCCTCTGCCCTGCAGTGCAGTGGTTTGTCTTGGGTCTTCAGCTCTGCCTAAATCCTCATCTCTAATGGCTCCATCTCATTTTGTTGTCCCCCGGGTTCTGCTTGGTCCATTTACCAAAGGTCCACCTATCCTTTTATTGACTGTGCTACGGCCCTACATCCTGGTGACCTTGTTGGGGCTTCCTGCCATGTTCTGCCTCCCTATTCCCTCCATTATCTCCTCTGTGGTGGTTCCCTCTGTCAGCACCTCCCTTGGTCACAGCTCTCTCAAGCTCCATATCAAAATGTCAATCATCCTCTGTCTCTTATTTAATACTGTTTCAATTTCTTTTGATTTCTTCTAGTACTGTTGTATATTTCTGTTTCCTTTGTATATTTCTATTTCCTTTGTAAGTTTAGTTGTAACTAAATGCTCCTTTTTATTTTTATGCTGTTGATTGACTTAATGTGTTTATTTTATATTTTATTTTGTATTTATGCTTTTGATTTGACTTTTAATGTATTTTTTTTATTTTGGTGGGAAAGTTACTTTTTGAAAAGTTACTTTTCGGAAAGTTACTTTTTGAAAAGTTACTTTTCAAAAAGTAACTTTCCCACCAAAATAAAAAAATACATTAAAAGTCAAATCAAAAGCATAAATACAAAATAAAATATAAAATAAATACATTAAGTCAATCAACAGCATAAAAATAAAAAGGAGCGTTTAGTTGTAACTAAATGCTCCTTTTTATTTTTATGCTGTTGATTGACTTAATGTGTTTATTTTATATTTTATTTTGTATTTATGCTTTTGATTTGACTTTTAATGTATTTTTTTATTTTGGTGGGAAAGTTACTTTTTGAAAAGTTACTTTTTGAAAAGTTACTTTTTGAAAAGTTACTTTTCGGAAAGTTACTTTTTGAAAAGTTACTTTTCGGAAAGTTACTTTTCGAAAAGTTACTTTTCGAAAAGTTACTTTTCGAAAAGTTACTTTTCGAAAAGTTACTTTTCGGAAAGTTACTTTTCGGAAAGTTACTTTTTGGAAAGTTACTTTTCGGAAAGTTACTTTTTGGAAAGTTACTTTTCGGAAAGTTACTTTTTGGAAAGTTACTTTTCGGAAAGTTACTTTTTGGAAAGTTACTTTTTGGAAAGTTACTTTTTGGAAAGTTACTTTTTGAAAAGTTACTTTTTGAAAAGTTACTTTTTGAAAAGTTACTTTTTGAAAAGTTACTTTTTGAAAAGTTACTTTTTGAAAAGTTACTTTTTGAAAAGTTACTTTTTGAAAAGTTACTTTTTGAAAAGTTACTTTTTGAAAAGTTACTTTTTGAAAAGTTACTTTTTGAAAAGTTACTTTTCGAAAAGTTACTTTTCGAAAAGTTACTTTTCGAAAAGTTACTTTTCGAAAAGTTACTTTTCGAAAAGTTACTTTTCGGAAATTTTGTTAATAAATATGTTTTAACTTGTTTCTTACATTATCTGTTACCTTTTATGCCATTGTTTGCCCCTTCTTATATTGTAAAGCTTTGTATGCAAGTTGTAAACTTGTCTTGTATTTTGTTGCTCTTTGTTTTGTTTGTTTACATTTTAGTTTTTAAAAATTTTCAAAATGACTTTAAAGTACTTGTCAGGTTATAATCTTTTTTTTTAAAACCCATTATCCTGTGTTGGCCGGTCCCTGCAGCTGTTTAAATAGTCCAGTCTGATGTCCTTCTCACTCAGCATGAAGCCTCTCATTGATGCTCCTTCTGCCTCCTCTTCCCATGTCATCTAGTTAATGGGGCCTGTGTCCGCTGGCTTCTTGCAGCCTTTTGGCTCATCTTTCATTGCACCTTGGGTCAACCTTTGTATTCCAGATTACCATCTCTCCCTATGTGTTGATGCTCTGTCTTTGTGCCAAGCCCCGGACTTAACTTTCACTCTGTCGACCTACCCGTTCCACCATGGGCAGTTATCTCTCAAGCTGTATTGGGGGTCTTGCCTTATTCCTGCAACCCCTCTGGTTCTGCTTCTGTCCTGCAGTGCAGTGGTCTTGCCTTGGGTTAGCTCTGCCTAGATCCTCATCTTTAATGGCTCCATCTCTTTTTGTTGTCCCCCGGGTTCTGCCTGGCCCATTTACCAAAGGTCCACCTATCTTTTTATCAACTGTGCTATGGCCCTACATCCTGGTGACCTTGTTGGGGCTTCCTGCCATGTTCTGCCTCACTATTCTGTCCATTATCTCCACTGTGATGATTCCCTCTGTCAGCACCTGCCTTGGTCACAGCTCTCTCCAGCTCCACATCATCAAGCTGCCAATCATCCGCTGCCTCTTTTTAATACGGTTTTCAATTTTTTTTTGATTTCTTCTAGTACTGTTGCATATCTCTATTTCCTTTGTATATTTCTATTTTCTTTGTAAGTTTTCTTGTAACTTGATGCTCATTTTATTTTTTACCCTTATGTATAGATGTGAATGTGTTGTATTTATGCTGTTGATTGACTTAATGTGTCTTATTTTTTTATTTATTTTTATTTTTGCTGTTTGACGTTTAATGTATTTTTTTATTTTTTAATTTATTATTTTTTTTATTTTATTATTCATGTCTTATTTTTATTTATGCTGTTTATTGACTTAATGTATTTTTTAATGTTTAAAAAAAAAATTCTTATTTTTATTTATAGTGTTGGTTGACTTAATGTGTTTATTTATTTATTTATTTATTTATTTTTAATTTTTTTGAATAAAAATTGAGTTTTTTTTATTTTAATGTGTTATTTTTGCTGTTGATTGACTTTTAATATATTTTAATTATTTTATTTTTTGTTTTTTTGGTCTTTTTTTTATTTTGTTTTTACTTATACCGTTAATTTTTAATGCATTTTTGTTTTATTGTAAAGAGTTTAATAATTTGTATTCAGAAAAATAATAAAATTAAATTTATTTTAAATGTTTTATTTATTTATTTTTTTTATTTTTGCTGTTTGACCTTTTATGTATTTTTTATTTTTTAATTTATTATTTTTTTTTATTTTATTTTTCATGTCTTATTTTTATTTATGCTGTTTATTGACTTAATGTATTTTTTAATGTTTAAAAAAAATTCTTATTTTTATTTATAGTGTTGGTTGACTTAATGTGTTATTTATTTATTTATTTATTTTTTAATTTTTTTAAATAAAAATTGTGTTTTTTTATTTTAATGTCTTATTTTTGCTGTTGATTGACTTTTAATATATTTTAATTATTTTATTTATTTATTTTTTTATTTTGTTTTTACTTATACCGTTGGTTTTTAATGCATTTTTGTTTTATTGTAAAGAGTTTAATAATTTTTATTCAGAAAAATAATAAAATTAAATTTATTTTAAAAGTTTTTTTTTTTTTTTTTGCCGGCAGGGGTAAGAGGGGTAAGAGGGGTAAGAGGGGTAAGAGGGGTAAGAGGGGTAAGAGGGGTAAGAGGGGTAAGAGGGGTAAGAGGGGTAAGAGGGGTAAGAGGGGTAAGAGGGGTAAGAGGGGTAAGAGGGGTAAGAGGGGTAAGAGGGGTAAGAGGGGTAAGAGGGGTAAGAGGGGTAAGAGGGGTAAGAGGGGTAAGAGGGGTAAGAGGGGTAAGAGGGGTAAGAGGGGTAAGAGGGGTAAGAGGGGTAAGAGGGGTAAGAGGGGTAAGAGGGGTAAGAGGGGTAAGAGGGGTAAGAGGGGTAAGAGGGGTAAGAGGGGTAAGAGGGGTAAGAGGGGTAAGAGGGGTAAGAGGGGTAAGAGGGGTAAGAGGGGTAAGAGGGGTAAGAGGGGTAAGAGGGGTAAGAGGGGTAAGAGGGGTAAGAGGGGTAAGAGGGGTAAGAGGGGTAAGAGGGGTAAGAGGGGTAAGAGGGGTAAGAGGGGTAAGAGGGGTAAGAGGGGTAAGAGGGGTAAGAGGGGTAAGAGGGGTAAGAGGGGTAAGAGGGGTAAGAGGGGTAAGAGGGGTAAGAGGGGTAAGAGGGGTAAGAGGGGTAAGAGGGGTAAGAGGGGTAAGAGGGGTAAGAGGGGTTAGGGTTAGGGTTAGGGTTAGGTTAGGGTTAGGGTTAGGGTTAGGGTTAGGGTTAGGGTTAGGGTTAGGGTTAGGGTTAGGGTTAGAGTAGGTTAGGTTAGGGTTAGAGTGTAGGGTTAGGGTTAGGGTTAGGGTTAGGGTTAGGGTTAGGGTTAGGGTTAGGGTTAGGGTTAGGGTTAGGGTTAGGGTTAGGGTTAGGGTTAGGGTTAGGGTTAGGTAATAGGGTAAAATGCGAAGATGAGCCCCCGGGCTCATGAGCCCCCCCCCCTATTTCTCCTGGTTCCCGGGGGCCCACGTGGCTGAAACTCCGCCCATATACTAATTAGGGGGCGGGGAGTCGATTGCAAGTGGTTTGGGATCTCTAGCGCCACCAGGTGTCTAGATTTGGTATTGTCACCCCCCTTATTATTGGTCCTAGAGAGCTGAAACTCCGCCCATATACTAATTAGTGGGCGGGGAGTCGATTGGAAGTGGTTTGGAATCTCTAGCGCCACCAGGGGCCGAGATATGGTAGGGTAAAATGCGAAGATGAGCCCCCGGGCTCATGAGCCCCCCCCCATTTCTCCTGGTTCCCGGGGGCCCACGTGGCTGAAACTCCGCCCATATACTAATTCGGGGGCGGGGAGTCGATTGCAAGTGGTTTTGGATCTCTAGCGCCACCAGGGGACAAGATATGGTACTGCAAATAGGGTTGACTTTCACAGTTTCAGTGGGTGGGACTTGTGTTTTTGGGGTTGGGACTTGTGTTTTTTTTGGAGGTGGGACTTGTGTTTTTTTTGGGTGGGACTTGTGTTTTTTTGGGGTGGGACTTGTGTTTTTTTTTTTTTTTTTGTAGGTTGGACTTGTGTTTTTTTTTTTTTTTTTTTTTTTTTTAAGGTTGGACTTGTGTTTTTTGGAGGTGGGACTTGTGTTTTTTTTGGGTGGGACTTGTGTTTTTTCTGGGTGGGACTTGTGTTTTTTTTTTTTTTTTGTAGGTTGGACTTGTGTTTTTTTTTTTTTTTTTTTTTTTTAAGGTTGGACTTGTGTTTTTTGGAGGTGGGACTTGTGTTTTTTTTGGGTGGGACTTGTGTTTTTTTTTGGGTGGGACTTGTTTTTTTTTTTTTTTTTTTTTTTTTGTAGGTTGGACTTGTGTTTTTTTTTTTTTTTTGGAGGTGGGACTTGTGTTTTTTGGGGTTGGGACTTGTGTTTTTTGGAGGTGGGACTTGTGTTTTTTGTGGGTGGGACTTGTGTTTTTTGGGGGGTGGGACTTGTGTTTTTTTTTTTTTTTGGAGGTGGGACTTGTGTTTTTTGTAGGTGGGATGACACCACACCAGGCCAGGAGACCTTATAGCTCCGCCCAGGTAGGTGCCAGCGACATACAATTGGTATCATTCGAAAGGGTTTGTTCCCACCTTTCAAATGAGCCCCGCCCCATGTCTGTGTGATGTATGGTTCATGAGATATAGCCACCCAAAGTGTAAAACGGAAGTGGTCATATCTCCTAAAGGGAAGGTCGTATCGAACCATGGGATGGGTCAACCGTGAGGTCTGAATGAGTGCTTTAAGATGACACCAGACTTGTGTCATTCTGAGCTTTGGGGGAGGAGCTAGGGGACCAAACGTAATCATGTATCCAAAAATTATCTCGGTGTAGGAAAGTCGAAACGACTCGTGATTGGTGTCATTGGAAAGGTCTCGGCGAGTGCTTTCCAACGACACCTCGTTTGTGTCGCTGCGACCTTCCTAGGCCGAGATATTTTTTTGATACGCGAATATATATTGTGCCATAGCTCCGCCCCGGAAGTTGTCAGTAATATAAATAGGGCGTCATTGGAAAGGGTTTTCGAAGACCTTTCGAATGAGTCTACTCTGATGTCTCTACGATGTTCCAGTCGGGAGTTATTGGCACTCCAAAAATACCCGGAAGTGACCTTATAGCTCCGCCCAGGAAGGGCTAGGGGTGGAGTTAGGGGTTAGGGTTAGGGTTAGGGTTAGGGTTAGGGTTAGGGTTAGGGTTAGGGTTAGGGTTAGGTTAGGTTAGGGTTAGGTTAGGGTTAGGGTTAGGGTTAGGGTTAGGGTTAGGGTTAGGGTTAGGGTTAGGGTTAGGGTTAGGGTTAGGGTTAGAGTTAGGGTTAGGTTAGGGTTAGGGTTAGGTTAGGGTTAGGGTTAGGGTTAGGGTTAGGGTTAGGGTTAGGGTTAGGTAATAGGGTAAAATGCGAAGATGAGCCCCCGGGCTCATGAGCCCCCCCCCCTATTTCTCCTGGTTCCCGGGGGCCCACGTGGCTGAAACTCCGCCCATATACTAATTAGGGGGCGGGGAGTCGATTGCAAGTGGTTTGGGATCTCTAGCGCCACCAGGTGTCTAGATTTGGTATTGTCACCCCCCTTATTATTGGTCCTAGAGAGCTGAAACTCCGCCCATATACTAATTAGTGGGCGGGGAGTCGATTGGAAGTGGTTTGGAATCTCTAGCGCCACCAGGGGCCGAGATATGGTAGGGTAAAATGCGAAGATGAGCCCCCGGGCTCATGAGCCCCCCCCCATTTCTCCTGGTTCCCGGGGGCCCACGTGGCTGAAACTCCGCCCATATACTAATTCGGGGGCGGGGAGTCGATTGCAAGTGGTTTTGGATCTCTAGCGCCACCAGGGGACAAGATATGGTACTGCAAATAGGGTTGACTTTCACAGTTTCAGTGGGTGGGACTTGTGTTTTTGGGGTTGGGACTTGTGTTTTTTTTGGAGGTGGGACTTGTGTTTTTTTTGGGTGGGACTTGTGTTTTTTTGGGGTGGGACTTGTGTTTTTTTTTTTTTTTTTGTAGGTTGGACTTGTGTTTTTTTTTTTTTTTTTTTTTTTTTTTAAGGTTGGACTTGTGTTTTTTGGAGGTGGGACTTGTGTTTTTTTTGGGTGGGACTTGTGTTTTTTCTGGGTGGGACTTGTGTTTTTTTTTTTTTTTTGTAGGTTGGACTTGTGTTTTTTTTTTTTTTTTTTTTTTTTAAGGTTGGACTTGTGTTTTTTGGAGGTGGGACTTGTGTTTTTTTTGGGTGGGACTTGTGTTTTTTTTTGGGTGGGACTTGTTTTTTTTTTTTTTTTTTTTTTTTTGTAGGTTGGACTTGTGTTTTTTTTTTTTTTTTGGAGGTGGGACTTGTGTTTTTTGGGGTTGGGACTTGTGTTTTTTGGAGGTGGGACTTGTGTTTTTTGTGGGTGGGACTTGTGTTTTTTGGGGGGTGGGACTTGTGTTTTTTTTTTTTTTTGGAGGTGGGACTTGTGTTTTTTGTAGGTGGGATGACACCACACCAGGCCAGGAGACCTTATAGCTCCGCCCAGGTAGGTGCCAGCGACATACAATTGGTATCATTCGAAAGGGTTTGTTCCCACCTTTCAAATGAGCCCCGCCCCATGTCTGTGTGATGTATGGTTCATGAGATATAGCCACCCAAAGTGTAAAACGGAAGTGGTCATATCTCCTAAAGGGAAGGTCGTATCGAACCATGGGATGGGTCAACCGTGAGGTCTGAATGAGTGCTTTAAGATGACACCAGACTTGTGTCATTCTGAGCTTTGGGGGAGGAGCTAGGGGACCAAACGTAATCATGTATCCAAAAATTATCTCGGTGTAGGAAAGTCGAAACGACTCGTGATTGGTGTCATTGGAAAGGTCTCGGCGAGTGCTTTCCAACGACACCTCGTTTGTGTCGCTGCGACCTTCCTAGGCCGAGATATTTTTTTGATACGCGAATATATATTGTGCCATAGCTCCGCCCCGGAAGTTGTCAGTAATATAAATAGGGCGTCATTGGAAAGGGTTTTCGAAGACCTTTCGAATGAGTCTACTCTGATGTCTCTACGATGTTCCAGTCGGGAGTTATTGGCACTCCAAAAATACCCGGAAGTGACCTTATAGCTCCGCCCAGGAAGGGCTAGGGGTGGAGTTAGGGGTTAGGGTTAGGGTTAGGGTTAGGGTTAGGGTTAGGGTTAGGGTTAGGGTTAGGGTTAGGGTTAGGTTAGGTTAGGGTTAGGTTAGGGTTAGGGTTAGGGTTAGGGTTAGGGTTAGGGTTAGGGTTAGGGTTAGGGTTAGGGTTAGGGTTAGGGTTAGAGTTAGGGTTAGGTTAGGGTTAGGGTTAGGTTAGGGTTAGGGTTAGGGTTAGGGTTAGGGTTAGGGTTAGGGTTAGGTAATAGGGTAAAATGCGAAGATGAGCCCCCGGGCTCATGAGCCCCCCCCCCTATTTCTCCTGGTTCCCGGGGGCCCACGTGGCTGAAACTCCGCCCATATACTAATTAGGGGGCGGGGAGTCGATTGCAAGTGGTTTGGGATCTCTAGCGCCACCAGGTGTCTAGATTTGGTATTGTCACCCCCCTTATTATTGGTCCTAGAGAGCTGAAACTCCGCCCATATACTAATTAGTGGGCGGGGAGTCGATTGGAAGTGGTTTGGAATCTCTAGCGCCACCAGGGGCCGAGATATGGTAGGGTAAAATGCGAAGATGAGCCCCCGGGCTCATGAGCCCCCCCCCATTTCTCCTGGTTCCCGGGGGCCCACGTGGCTGAAACTCCGCCCATATACTAATTCGGGGGCGGGGAGTCGATTGCAAGTGGTTTTGGATCTCTAGCGCCACCAGGGGACAAGATATGGTACTGCAAATAGGGTTGACTTTCACAGTTTCAGTGGGTGGGACTTGTGTTTTTGGGGTTGGGACTTGTGTTTTTTTTGGAGGTGGGACTTGTGTTTTTTTTGGGTGGGACTTGTGTTTTTTTGGGGTGGGACTTGTGTTTTTTTTTTTTTTTTTGTAGGTTGGACTTGTGTTTTTTTTTTTTTTTTTTTTTTTTTTTAAGGTTGGACTTGTGTTTTTTGGAGGTGGGACTTGTGTTTTTTTTGGGTGGGACTTGTGTTTTTTCTGGGTGGGACTTGTGTTTTTTTTTTTTTTTTGTAGGTTGGACTTGTGTTTTTTTTTTTTTTTTTTTTTTTTAAGGTTGGACTTGTGTTTTTTGGAGGTGGGACTTGTGTTTTTTTTGGGTGGGACTTGTGTTTTTTTTTGGGTGGGACTTGTTTTTTTTTTTTTTTTTTTTTTTTTGTAGGTTGGACTTGTGTTTTTTTTTTTTTTTTGGAGGTGGGACTTGTGTTTTTTGGGGTTGGGACTTGTGTTTTTTGGAGGTGGGACTTGTGTTTTTTGTGGGTGGGACTTGTGTTTTTTGGGGGGTGGGACTTGTGTTTTTTTTTTTTTTTGGAGGTGGGACTTGTGTTTTTTGTAGGTGGGATGACACCACACCAGGCCAGGAGACCTTATAGCTCCGCCCAGGTAGGTGCCAGCGACATACAATTGGTATCATTCGAAAGGGTTTGTTCCCACCTTTCAAATGAGCCCCGCCCCATGTCTGTGTGATGTATGGTTCATGAGATATAGCCACCCAAAGTGTAAAACGGAAGTGGTCATATCTCCTAAAGGGAAGGTCGTATCGAACCATGGGATGGGTCAACCGTGAGGTCTGAATGAGTGCTTTAAGATGACACCAGACTTGTGTCATTCTGAGCTTTGGGGGAGGAGCTAGGGGACCAAACGTAATCATGTATCCAAAAATTATCTCGGTGTAGGAAAGTCGAAACGACTCGTGATTGGTGTCATTGGAAAGGTCTCGGCGAGTGCTTTCCAACGACACCTCGTTTGTGTCGCTGCGACCTTCCTAGGCCGAGATATTTTTTTGATACGCGAATATATATTGTGCCATAGCTCCGCCCCGGAAGTTGTCAGTAATATAAATAGGGCGTCATTGGAAAGGGTTTTCGAAGACCTTTCGAATGAGTCTACTCTGATGTCTCTACGATGTTCCAGTCGGGAGTTATTGGCACTCCAAAAATACCCGGAAGTGACCTTATAGCTCCGCCCAGGAAGGGCTAGGGGTGGAGTTAGGGGTTAGGGTTAGGGTTAGGGTTAGGGTTAGGGTTAGGGTTAGGGTTAGGGTTAGGGTTAGGGTTAGGTTAGGTTAGGGTTAGGTTAGGGTTAGGGTTAGGGTTAGGGTTAGGGTTAGGGTTAGGGTTAGGGTTAGGGTTAGGGTTAGGGTTAGGGTTAGAGTTAGGGTTAGGTTAGGGTTAGGGTTAGGTTAGGGTTAGGGTTAGGGTTAGGGTTAGGGTTAGGGTTAGGGTTAGGTAATAGGGTAAAATGCGAAGATGAGCCCCCGGGCTCATGAGCCCCCCCCCCTATTTCTCCTGGTTCCCGGGGGCCCACGTGGCTGAAACTCCGCCCATATACTAATTAGGGGGCGGGGAGTCGATTGCAAGTGGTTTGGGATCTCTAGCGCCACCAGGTGTCTAGATTTGGTATTGTCACCCCCCTTATTATTGGTCCTAGAGAGCTGAAACTCCGCCCATATACTAATTAGTGGGCGGGGAGTCGATTGGAAGTGGTTTGGAATCTCTAGCGCCACCAGGGGCCGAGATATGGTAGGGTAAAATGCGAAGATGAGCCCCCGGGCTCATGAGCCCCCCCCCATTTCTCCTGGTTCCCGGGGGCCCACGTGGCTGAAACTCCGCCCATATACTAATTCGGGGGCGGGGAGTCGATTGCAAGTGGTTTTGGATCTCTAGCGCCACCAGGGGACAAGATATGGTACTGCAAATAGGGTTGACTTTCACAGTTTCAGTGGGTGGGACTTGTGTTTTTGGGGTTGGGACTTGTGTTTTTTTTGGAGGTGGGACTTGTGTTTTTTTTGGGTGGGACTTGTGTTTTTTTGGGGTGGGACTTGTGTTTTTTTTTTTTTTTTTGTAGGTTGGACTTGTGTTTTTTTTTTTTTTTTTTTTTTTTTTTAAGGTTGGACTTGTGTTTTTTGGAGGTGGGACTTGTGTTTTTTTTGGGTGGGACTTGTGTTTTTTCTGGGTGGGACTTGTGTTTTTTTTTTTTTTTTGTAGGTTGGACTTGTGTTTTTTTTTTTTTTTTTTTTTTTTAAGGTTGGACTTGTGTTTTTTGGAGGTGGGACTTGTGTTTTTTTTGGGTGGGACTTGTGTTTTTTTTTGGGTGGGACTTGTTTTTTTTTTTTTTTTTTTTTTTTGTAGGTTGGACTTGTGTTTTTTTTTTTTTTTTGGAGGTGGGACTTGTGTTTTTTGGGGTTGGGACTTGTGTTTTTTGGAGGTGGGACTTGTGTTTTTTGTGGGTGGGACTTGTGTTTTTTGGGGGGTGGGACTTGTGTTTTTTTTTTTTTTTGGAGGTGGGACTTGTGTTTTTTGTAGGTGGGATGACACCACACCAGGCCAGGAGACCTTATAGCTCCGCCCAGGTAGGTGCCAGCGACATACAATTGGTATCATTCGAAAGGGTTTGTTCCCACCTTTCAAATGAGCCCCGCCCCATGTCTGTGTGATGTATGGTTCATGAGATATAGCCACCCAAAGTGTAAAACGGAAGTGGTCATATCTCCTAAAGGGAAGGTCGTATCGAACCATGGGATGGGTCAACCGTGAGGTCTGAATGAGTGCTTTAAGATGACACCAGACTTGTGTCATTCTGAGCTTTGGGGGAGGAGCTAGGGGACCAAACGTAATCATGTATCCAAAAATTATCTCGGTGTAGGAAAGTCGAAACGACTCGTGATTGGTGTCATTGGAAAGGTCTCGGCGAGTGCTTTCCAACGACACCTCGTTTGTGTCGCTGCGACCTTCCTAGGCCGAGATATTTTTTTGATACGCGAATATATATTGTGCCATAGCTCCGCCCCGGAAGTTGTCAGTAATATAAATAGGGCGTCATTGGAAAGGGTTTTCGAAGACCTTTCGAATGAGTCTACTCTGATGTCTCTACGATGTTCCAGTCGGGAGTTATTGGCACTCCAAAAATACCCGGAAGTGACCTTATAGCTCCGCCCAGGAAGGGCTAGGGGTGGAGTTAGGGGTTAGGGTTAGGGTTAGGGTTAGGGTTAGGGTTAGGGTTAGGGTTAGGGTTAGGGTTAGGGTTAGGTTAGGTTAGGGTTAGGTTAGGGTTAGGGTTAGGGTTAGGGTTAGGGTTAGGGTTAGGGTTAGGGTTAGGGTTAGGGTTAGGGTTAGGGTTAGAGTTAGGGTTAGGTTAGGGTTAGGGTTAGGTTAGGGTTAGGGTTAGGGTTAGGGTTAGGGTTAGGGTTAGGGTTAGGTAATAGGGTAAAATGCGAAGATGAGCCCCCGGGTTAGGTTAGGGTTAGGGTTAGGGTTAGGGTTAGGGTTAGGGTTAGGGTTAGGGTTAGGGTTAGGGTTAGGGTTAGGGTTAGGGTTAGGTTAGGGTTAGGGTTAGGGTTAGGGTTAGGGTTAGGGTTAGGGTTAGGGTTAGGGTTAGGGTTAGGGTTAGGGTTAGGGTTAGGGTTAGGGTTAGGGTTAGGGTTAGGGTTAGGGTTAGGGTTAGGGTTAGGGTTAGGGTTAGGGTTAGGGTTAGGGTTAGGGTTAGGGTTAGGGTTAGGGTTAGGGTTAGGGTTAGGGTTAGGGTTAGGGTTAGGGTTAGGGTTAGGGTTAGGGTTAGGGTTAGGGTTAGGGTTAGGGTTAGGGTTAGGGTTAGGGTTAGGGTTAGGGTTAGGGTTAGGGTTAGGGTTAGGGTTAGGGTTAGGGTTAGGGTTAGGGTTAGGGTTAGGGTTAGGGTTAGGGTTAGGGTTAGGGTTAGGGTTAGGGTTAGGGTTAGGGTTAGGGTTAGGGTTAGGGTTAGGGTTAGGGTTAGGGTTAGGGTTAGGGTTAGGGTTAGGGTTAGGGTTAGGGTTAGGGTT
>NC_142791.1:10000-15000 GCF_988280905.1 Pimephales promelas | reverse complement strand
TTTTTTTTTTTGGA
Organism: Pimephales promelas; assembly: GCF_988280905.1. NCBI lineage: Eukaryota > Metazoa > Chordata > Actinopteri > Cypriniformes > Leuciscidae > Pimephales > Pimephales promelas. The sequence goes on along the minus strand of NC_142791.1, from coordinate 14,986 downwards.
GGTGGGACTTGTGTTTTTTGTAGGTGGGATGACACCACACCAGGCCAGGAGACCTTATAGCTCCGCCCAGGTAGGTGCCAGCGACATACAATTGGTATCATTCGAAAGGGTTTGTTCCCACCTTTCAAATGAGCCCCGCCCCATGTCTGTGTGATGTATGGTTCATGAGATATAGCCACCCAAAGTGTAAAACGGAAGTGGTCATATCTCCTAAAGGGAAGGTCGTATCGAACCATGGGATGGGTCAACCGTGAGGTCTGAATGAGTGCTTTAAGATGACACCAGACTTGTGTCATTCTGAGCTTTGGGGGAGGAGCTAGGGGACCAAACGTAATCATGTATCCAAAAATTATCTCGGTGTAGGAAAGTCGAAACGACTCGTGATTGGTGTCATTGGAAAGGTCTCGGCGAGTGCTTTCCAACGACACCTCGTTTGTGTCGCTGCGACCTTCCTAGGCCGAGATATTTTTTTGATACGCGAATATATATTGTGCCATAGCTCCGCCCCGGAAGTTGTCAGTAATATAAATAGGGCGTCATTGGAAAGGGTTTTCGAAGACCTTTCGAATGAGTCTACTCTGATGTCTCTACGATGTTCCAGTCGGGAGTTATTGGCACTCCAAAAATACCCGGAAGTGACCTTATAGCTCCGCCCAGGAAGGGCTAGGGGTGGAGTTAGGGGTTAGGGTTAGGGTTAGGGTTAGGGTTAGGGTTAGGGTTAGGGTTAGGGTTAGGGTTAGGGTTAGGTTAGGTTAGGGTTAGGTTAGGTTAGGGTTAGGGTTAGGGTGAGTTAGGGTTAGGGTTAGGGTTAGGGTTAGGGTTAGAGTGGGTTAGGGTTAGGTATAGGGATAAATGCGAAGTTGTCACCCCCTAGTTTTGTCACCCCCCCCCCATATCTCGAGTTCTATAGGTCCTATAGAGCTGAAACTCCGCCCATATACTAATTAGGGGGCGGGGAGTCGATTGCAAGTGGTTTGGGATCTCTAGCGCCACCAGGTGTCTAGATTTGGTATTGTCACCCCCCTTATTATTGGTCCTAGAGAGCTGAAACTCCGCCCATATACTAATTAGTGGGCGGGGAGTCGATTGCAAGTGGTTTGGGATCTCTAGCGCCACCAGGGGCCGAGATATGGTATTGTCACCCCCTGTCTCCCCCCTTATTTTTGGTCCTATGGTTGGACTTGTGTTTTTTTGTGGGTGGGACTTGTGTTTTTGGGGTTGGGACTTGTCTTTTTTTGGGGGTGGGACTTGTGTTTTATTTTTTTTTTTTTTTTTTTTTTGGGTTGGACTTGTGTTTTTTAAAGTTTTTTTTTGGGGTTGGACTTGTGTTTTTTTTTTTTTTTGGAGGTGGGACTTGTGTTTTTTTTTTTTTTTTGGAGGTTGGACTTGTGTTTTTTGGAGGTGGGACTTGTGTTTTTGGAGGTGGGACTTGTGTTTTTGGGGTTGGGACTTGTGTTTTTTTGGGGTCGGGACTTGTGTTTTTTTTTTTTTTGGGTGGGACTTGTGTTTTTTTTTTTTTTTTTTTTTTTTTTTGGAGGTGGGACTTGTGTTTTTTTTTGGGTTGGACTTGTGTTTTTTGTTTTTTTTTGGAGGTGGGACTTGTGTTTTTTGGGGGGTGGGACTTGTGTTTTTTTTTTTTTTTTTTTTTTTGGAGGTGGGACTTGTGTTTTTTGGGGTTGGGACTTGTGTTTTTTGGAGGTGGGACTTGTGTTTTTTGTGGGTGGGACTTGTGTTTTTTGGGGGGTGGGACTTGTGTTTTTTTTTTTTTTTTTTTTGAGGTGGGACTTGTGTTTTTTGGAGGTGGGACTTGTGTTTTTTGGAGGTGGGACTTGTGTTTTTGTGGGTGGGACTTGTGTTTTTTGGGGGGTGGGACTTGTGTTTTTTTTTTTTTTTTTTTTTGGAGGTGGGACTTGTGTTTTTTGTAGGTGGGATGACACCACACCAGGCCAAGAGACCTTATAGCTCCGCCCAGGTAGGTGCCAGCGACATATAATTGGTATCATTCGAAAGGGCTTGTTCCCACCTTTCAAATGAGCCCCGCCCCATGTCTGTGTGACGTATAGTTCATGACATATAGCCACCCAAAGTGTAAAACGGAAGTGGTCATATCTCCTAAAGGGAAGGTCGTATCGAACCATGGGATGGGTCAACCGTGAGGTCTGAATGAGTGCTTTAAGATGATACCAGACTTGTGTCATTCTGAGCTTTGGGGGAGGAGCTAGGGGACCAAACGTAATCATGTATCCAAAAATTATCTCGGTGTAGGAAAGTCGAAACGACTCGTGATTGGTGTCATTGGAAAGGTCTCGGCGAGTGCTTTCCAACGACACCTCGTTTGTGTCGCTGCGACCTTCCTAGGCCGAGATATTTTTTTGATACGCGAATATATATTGTGCCATAGCTCCGCCCCGGAAGTTGTCAGTGATATAAATAGGGCGTCATTGGAAAGGGTTTTCGAAGACCTTTCGAATGAGTCTACTCTGATGTTTCTACGATGTTCCAGTCGGGAGTTATTTGCACTCCAAAAATACCCGGAAGTGACCTTATAGCTCCGCCCAGGAAGGGCTAGGGGTGGAGTTAGGGGTGGAGTTAGGGGTGGAGTTAGGGGTGGAGTTAGGGTTAGGGTGAGGGTTAGGGTGAGGGTTAGGGTTAGGGTTAGGGTTAGGGTTAGGGTTAGGGTTAGGGTAGGGTTAGGGTTAGAGGTTAGGGTTAGGGTTAGGGTTAGGGTTAGGGTTAGGGTTAGGGTTAGGTAATAGGGTAAAATGCGAAGATGAGCCCCCGGGCTCATGAGCCCCCCCCCCTATTTCTCCTGGTTCCCGGGGGCCCACGTGGCTGAAACTCCGCCCATATACTAATTAGGGGGCGGGGAGTCGATTGCAAGTGGTTTGGGATCTCTAGCGCCACCAGGTGTCTAGATTTGGTATTGTCACCCCCCTTATTATTGGTCCTAGAGAGCTGAAACTCCGCCCATATACTAATTAGTGGGCGGGGAGTCGATTGGAAGTGGTTTGGAATCTCTAGCGCCACCAGGGGCCGAGATATGGTAGGGTAAAATGCGAAGATGAGCCCCCGGGCTCATGAGCCCCCCCCCATTTCTCCTGGTTCCCGGGGGCCCACGTGGCTGAAACTCCGCCCATATACTAATTCGGGGGCGGGGAGTCGATTGCAAGTGGTTTTGGATCTCTAGCGCCACCAGGGGACAAGATATGGTACTGCAAATAGGGTTGACTTTCACAGTTTCAGTGGGTGGGACTTGTGTTTTTGGGGTTGGGACTTGTGTTTTTTTTGGAGGTGGGACTTGTGTTTTTTTTGGGTGGGACTTGTGTTTTTTTGGGGTGGGACTTGTGTTTTTTTTTTTTTTTTTGTAGGTTGGACTTGTGTTTTTTTTTTTTTTTTTTTTTTTTTTAAGGTTGGACTTGTGTTTTTTGGAGGTGGGACTTGTGTTTTTTTTGGGTGGGACTTGTGTTTTTTCTGGGTGGGACTTGTGTTTTTTTTTTTTTTTTGTAGGTTGGACTTGTGTTTTTTTTTTTTTTTTTTTTTTTAAGGTTGGACTTGTGTTTTTTGGAGGTGGGACTTGTGTTTTTTTTGGGTGGGACTTGTGTTTTTTTTTGGGTGGGACTTGTTTTTTTTTTTTTTTTTTTTTTTTTTTGTAGGTTGGACTTGTGTTTTTTTTTTTTTTTTTGGAGGTGGGACTTGTGTTTTTTGGGGTTGGGACTTGTGTTTTTTGGAGGTGGGACTTGTGTTTTTTGTGGGTGGGACTTGTGTTTTTTGGGGGGTGGGACTTGTGTTTTTTTTTTTTTTTGGAGGTGGGACTTGTGTTTTTTGTAGGTGGGATGACACCACACCAGGCCAGGAGACCTTATAGCTCCGCCCAGGTAGGTGCCAGCGACATACAATTGGTATCATTCGAAAGGGTTTGTTCCCACCTTTCAAATGAGCCCCGCCCCATGTCTGTGTGATGTATGGTTCATGAGATATAGCCACCCAAAGTGTAAAACGGAAGTGGTCATATCTCCTAAAGGGAAGGTCGTATCGAACCATGGGATGGGTCAACCGTGAGGTCTGAATGAGTGCTTTAAGATGACACCAGACTTGTGTCATTCTGAGCTTTGGGGGAGGAGCTAGGGGACCAAACGTAATCATGTATCCAAAAATTATCTCGGTGTAGGAAAGTCGAAACGACTCGTGATTGGTGTCATTGGAAAGGTCTCGGCGAGTGCTTTCCAACGACACCTCGTTTGTGTCGCTGCGACCTTCCTAGGCCGAGATATTTTTTTGATACGCGAATATATATTGTGCCATAGCTCCGCCCCGGAAGTTGTCAGTAATATAAATAGGGCGTCATTGGAAAGGGTTTTCGAAGACCTTTCGAATGAGTCTACTCTGATGTCTCTACGATGTTCCAGTCGGGAGTTATTGGCACTCCAAAAATACCCGGAAGTGACCTTATAGCTCCGCCCAGGAAGGGCTAGGGGTGGAGTTAGGGGTTAGGGTTAGGGTTAGGGTTAGGGTTAGGGTTAGGGTTAGGGTTAGGGTTAGGGTTAGGGTTAGGTTAGGTTAGGGTTAGGTTAGGTTAGGGTTAGGGTTAGGGTGAGTTAGGGTTAGGGTTAGGGTTAGGGTTAGGGTTAGAGTGGGTTAGGGTTAGGTATAGGGATAAATGCGAAGTTGTCACCCCCTAGTTTTGTCACCCCCCCCCCATATCTCGAGTTCTATAGGTCCTATAGAGCTGAAACTCCGCCCATATACTAATTAGGGGGCGGGGAGTCGATTGCAAGTGGTTTGGGATCTCTAGCGCCACCAGGTGTCTAGATTTGGTATTGTCACCCCCCTTATTATTGGTCCTAGAGAGCTGAAACTCCGCCCATATACTAATTAGTGGGCGGGGAGTCGATTGCAAGTGGTTTGGGATCTCTAGCGCCACCAGGGGCCGAGATATGGTATTGTCACCCCCTGTCTCCCCCCTTATTTTTGGTCCTATGGTTGGAC